>NW_028237907.1:0-135437 GCF_034619465.1 Leptosomus discolor
TAACCCTAACCCTAACCCTAACCCTAACCCTAACCCTAACCCTAACCCTAACCCTAACCCTAACCCTAACCCTAACCCTAACCCTAACCCTAACCCTAACCCTAACCCTAACCCTAACCCTAACCCTAACCCTAACCCTAACCCTAACCCTAACCCTAACCCTAACCCTAACCCTAACCCTAACCCTAACCCTAACCCTAACCCTAACCCTAACCCTAACCCTAACCCTAACCCTAACCCTAACCCTAACCCTAACCCTAACCCTAACCCTAACCCTAACCCTAACCCTAACCCTAACCCTAACCCTAACCCTAACCCTAACCCTAACCCTAACCCTAACCCTAACCCTAACCCTAACCCTAACCCTAACCCTAACCCTAACCCTAACCCTAACCCTAACCCTAACCCTAACCCTAACCCTAACCCTAACCCTAACCCTAACCCTAACCCTAACCCTAACCCTAACCCTAACCCTAACCCTAACCCTAACCCTAACCCTAACCCTAACCCTAACCCTAACCCTAACCCTAACCCTAACCCTAACCCTAACCCTAACCCTAACCCTAACCCTAACCCTAACCCTAACCCTAACCCTAACCCTAACCCTAACCCTAACCCTAACCCTAACCCTAACCCTAACCCTAACCCTAACCCTAACCCTAACCCTAACCCTAACCCTAACCCTAACCCTAACCCTAACCCTAACCCTAACCCTAACCCTAACCCTAACCCTAACCCTAACCCTAACCCTAACCCTAACCCTAACCCTAACCCTAACCCTAACCCTAACCCTAACCCTAACCCTAACCCTAACCCTAACCCTAACCCTAACCCTAACCCTAACCCTAACCCTAACCCTAACCCTAACCCTAACCCTAACCCTAACCCTAACCCTAACCCTAACCCTAACCCTAACCCTAACCCTAACCCTAACCCTAACCCTAACCCTAACCCTAACCCTAACCCTAACCCTAACCCTAACCCTAACCCTAACCCTAACCCTAACCCTAACCCTAACCCTAACCCTAACCCTAACCCTAACCCTAACCCTAACCCTAACCCTAACCCTAACCCTAACCCTAACCCTAACCCTAACCCTAACCCTAACCCTAACCCTAACCCTAACCCTAACCCTAACCCTAACCCTAACCCTAACCCTAACCCTAACCCTAACCCTAACCCTAACCCTAACCCTAACCCTAACCCTAACCCTAACCCTAACCCTAACCCTAACCCTAACCCTAACCCTAACCCTAACCCTAACCCTAACCCTAACCCTAACCCTAACCCTAACCCTAACCCTAACCCTAACCCTAACCCTAACCCTAACCCTAACCCTAACCCTAACCCTAACCCTAACCCTAACCCTAACCCTAACCCTAACCCTAACCCTAACCCTAACCCTAACCCTAACCCTAACCCTAACCCTAACCCTAACCCTAACCCTAACCCTAACCCTAACCCTAACCCTAACCCTAACCCTAACCCTAACCCTAACCCTAACCCTAACCCTAACCCTAACCCTAACCCTAACCCTAACCCTAACCCTAACCCTAACCCTAACCCTAACCCTAACCCTAACCCTAACCCTAACCCTAACCCTAACCCTAACCCTAACCCTAACCCTAACCCTAACCCTAACCCTAACCCTAACCCTAACCCTAACCCTAACCCTAACCCTAACCCTAACCCTAACCCTAACCCTAACCCTAACCCTAACCCTAACCCTAACCCTAACCCTAACCCTAACCCTAACCCTAACCCTAACCCTAACCCTAACCCTAACCCTAACCCTAACCCTAACCCTAACCCTAACCCTAACCCTAACCCTAACCCTAACCCTAACCCTAACCCTAACCCTAACCCTAACCCTAACCCTAACCCTAACCCTAACCCTAACCCTAACCCTAACCCTAACCCTAACCCTAACCCTAACCCTAACCCTAACCCTAACCCTAACCCTAACCCTAACCCTAACCCTAACCCTAACCCTAACCCTAACCCTAACCCTAACCCTAACCCTAACCCTAACCCTAACCCTAACCCTAACCCTAACCCTAACCCTAACCCTAACCCTAACCCTAACCCTAACCCTAACCCTAACCCTAACCCTAACCCTAACCCTAACCCTAACCCTAACCCTAACCCTAACCCTAACCCTAACCCTAACCCTAACCCTAACCCTAACCCTAACCCTAACCCTAACCCTAACCCTAACCCTAACCCTAACCCTAACCCTAACCCTAACCCTAACCCTAACCCTAACCCTAACCCTAACCCTAACCCTAACCCTAACCCTAACCCTAACCCTAACCCTAACCCTAACCCTAACCCTAACCCTAACCCTAACCCTAACCCTAACCCTAACCCTAACCCTAACCCTAACCCTAACCCTAACCCTAACCCTAACCCTAACCCTAACCCTAACCCTAACCCTAACCCTAACCCTAACCCTAACCCTAACCCTAACCCTAACCCTAACCCTAACCCTAACCCTAACCCTAACCCTAACCCTAACCCTAACCCTAACCCTAACCCTAACCCTAACCCTAACCCTAACCCTAACCCTAACCCTAACCCTAACCCTAACCCTAACCCTAACCCTAACCCTAACCCTAACCCTAACCCTAACCCTAACCCTAACCCTAACCCTAACCCTAACCCTAACCCTAACCCTAACCCTAACCCTAACCCTAACCCTAACCCTAACCCTAACCCTAACCCTAACCCTAACCCTAACCCTAACCCTAACCCTAACCCTAACCCTAACCCTAACCCTAACCCTAACCCTAACCCTAACCCTAACCCTAACCCTAACCCTAACCCTAACCCTAACCCTAACCCTAACCCTAACCCTAACCCTAACCCTAACCCTAACCCTAACCCTAACCCTAACCCTAACCCTAACCCTAACCCTAACCCTAACCCTAACCCTAACCCTAACCCTAACCCTAACCCTAACCCTAACCCTAACCCTAACCCTAACCCTAACCCTAACCCTAACCCTAACCCTAACCCTAACCCTAACCCTAACCCTAACCCTAACCCTAACCCTAACCCTAACCCTAACCCTAACCCTAACCCTAACCCTAACCCTAACCCTAACCCTAACCCTAACCCTAACCCTAACCCTAACCCTAACCCTAACCCTAACCCTAACCCTAACCCTAACCCTAACCCTAACCCTAACCCTAACCCTAACCCTAACCCTAACCCTAACCCTAACCCTAACCCTAACCCTAACCCTAACCCTAACCCTAACCCTAACCCTAACCCTAACCCTAACCCTAACCCTAACCCTAACCCTAACCCTAACCCTAACCCTAACCCTAACCCTAACCCTAACCCTAACCCTAACCCTAACCCTAACCCTAACCCTAACCCTAACCCTAACCCTAACCCTAACCCTAACCCTAACCCTAACCCTAACCCTAACCCTAACCCTAACCCTAACCCTAACCCTAACCCTAACCCTAACCCTAACCCTAACCCTAACCCTAACCCTAACCCTAACCCTAACCCTAACCCTAACCCTAACCCTAACCCTAACCCTAACCCTAACCCTAACCCTAACCCTAACCCTAACCCTAACCCTAACCCTAACCCTAACCCTAACCCTAACCCTAACCCTAACCCTAACCCTAACCCTAACCCTAACCCTAACCCTAACCCTAACCCTAACCCTAACCCTAACCCTAACCCTAACCCTAACCCTAACCCTAACCCTAACCCTAACCCTAACCCTAACCCTAACCCTAACCCTAACCCTAACCCTAACCCTAACCCTAACCCTAACCCTAACCCTAACCCTAACCCTAACCCTAACCCTAACCCTAACCCTAACCCTAACCCTAACCCTAACCCTAACCCTAACCCTAACCCTAACCCTAACCCTAACCCTAACCCTAACCCTAACCCTAACCCTAACCCTAACCCTAACCCTAACCCTAACCCTAACCCTAACCCTAACCCTAACCCTAACCCTAACCCTAACCCTAACCCTAACCCTAACCCTAACCCTAACCCTAACCCTAACCCTAACCCTAACCCTAACCCTAACCCTAACCCTAACCCTAACCCTAACCCTAACCCTAACCCTAACCCTAACCCTAACCCTAACCCTAACCCTAACCCTAACCCTAACCCTAACCCTAACCCTAACCCTAACCCTAACCCTAACCCTAACCCTAACCCTAACCCTAACCCTAACCCTAACCCTAACCCTAACCCTAACCCTAACCCTAACCCTAACCCTAACCCTAACCCTAACCCTAACCCTAACCCTAACCCTAACCCTAACCCTAACCCTAACCCTAACCCTAACCCTAACCCTAACCCTAACCCTAACCCTAACCCTAACCCTAACCCTAACCCTAACCCTAACCCTAACCCTAACCCTAACCCTAACCCTAACCCTAACCCTAACCCTAACCCTAACCCTAACCCTAACCCTAACCCTAACCCTAACCCTAACCCTAACCCTAACCCTAACCCTAACCCTAACCCTAACCCTAACCCTAACCCTAACCCTAACCCTAACCCTAACCCTAACCCTAACCCTAACCCTAACCCTAACCCTAACCCTAACCCTAACCCTAACCCGACACCCTAACCCGACACCCTAACCCGACACCCTAACCCGACACCCTAACCCGACACCCTAACCCGACACCCTAACCCGACACCCTAACCCTAACCCTAACCCTAACCCTAACCCTAACCCTAACCCTAACCCGACACCCTAACCCGACACCCTAACCCTAACCCGACACCCTAACCCGACACCCTAACCCTAACCCGACACCCTAACCCGACACCCTAACCCGACACCCTAACCCGACACCCTAACCCTAACCCTAACCCTAACCCTAACCCGACACCCTAACCCGACACCCTAACCCTAACCCTAACCCGACACCCTAACCCTAACCCGACACCCTAACCCTAACCCGACACCCTAACCCTAACCCTAACCCGACACCCTAACCCGACACCCTAACCCTAACCCGACACCCTAACCCTAACCCGACACCCTAACCCTAACCCGACACCCTAACCCGACACCCTAACCCTAACCCGACACCCTAACCCTAACCCGACACCCTAACCTGACACCCTAACCCTAACCCGACACCCTAAAAGCCTAACTCTGTAAAGCTGCTAGCCTGATTGGGGTTGTGTAGGTGTGCTGTGGTGGTAATTGTTGGGTGGGGGAAGAAAAATTTGCATCTCATTTGCATAATTAATTGGTTATTTTATGTCATTAATTGTGTAGGTACTCTATGTGTCAGGTGGGGCATATTTAATGAGGTATGGGGTAGTAAATAAAAAGAATAAAAATAATAAGAAATGCATGCAGCAGCAGGGCTTGGCTTGCTCCTGGGGCGTAGTCGCTCCTTAATAATTTATTAATTTTCTTTAAAACTTGTAACAACTACGCCCCAGGAGCAAGCCAAGCCCTGCTGCTGCACCAGTTTACAAAAAAAGGAAGAGACACACACAAAAAAAAGACAAACACCAAGGAGTAAAAACTCTTTATTAAACTTTATTCCTTTGCTGCTTATTTTCTTTATTTCTGTCAAACTTGAACTCAATGACTGTAGCTCTGCAAAGTACTGAGCTCACAACAGCTACAACACATACATAACTCAGGCGCAGAGCCTACAGCAGGCACAAAGTGTACAGAGCTCAGGCGCAAAGTGTACAGAGCTCAGGCACAAAGTGTACAGAGCTCAGGCACAAAGTGTACAGAGCTCAGGCGCACAGCCTACAACAGCTACAACACGTACATAGCTCAGGCCCAGAGCCTACAGCAGGTACAAAGTGTAGGCAACTAAGTCATGCCCAGAGCATGCTGAAGACACAGAGCTTACAGATTTAAACCACACAGCACAAACAGCACAGATTTCAATGACAAAGCACCAAGCTTACAGTTTACACACTCAAGGGCACAGCTTTACAACACTGAGTACAAACTGTACCCACCGTCTTTCCCATCGGACGCTCTCACGTACACGGGGCTCGCATCCCTCGCTTGGCATCCGTCCCTTTTCCTCTTTAGAGTGACCGCTTCTCCAAAAACTACGATGCCCGGGCAAAGAGCCGGCCGGCTCTGCTCCTCCTGACGGGACCTGGTCTTTGGCACCTGCATGCAAACAAACAATTTTTAACAATACCATTACAGCAAAAAACACACAGCCACAGTTAAAAGCATAGCCATTTAAAATACAGAGAGGCCCACTTCACAACCCTGCCTTCCTCAAAACAGACTATCTAGCCCCTCTCACTGTACCTTTTTACTGCAGGATCCTCAATTGCCTTCCTTAGACACTCATCTAAACATAGCACCTTACAATAACAGAGAAATAGCCACATTCCAGACCGGCTCTCCTCAGGAACAGCGTTCCCGGGGGCCTCCAAAATCGCCCTGCCTGCGAAAACCCCAGCCCTAGGCCCTCCGCCGCCCAAACTTTGGCGATGATTGTCGCCGTGCGGACCGACCGGGACCGGGGGAAAAAAAAACCCAGCCGGGGGAAAAAAAAAAATCCCCCGACTGGGATTTTTTTTATTCTAAGTTGTGGTTGGTTAATATTTTTTTAAAAAAAAATATAATGCCTGGAAAAGAAAAAAAATCTCAACTCCATATGCAGCACACTAACAACTATTACATACTAACACACAACCATACAAACCCACACACAGGCACAACACTCACTCACCTACCCAACAAGCCAACCCTCCCTCTCTCTGCTGCCCGCCGCCCCATCTCCGTGGCTCTCCTCGGGAACGGGGTTCCCGGGGGCCTCCAAAATCGCCCTGCCTGCGAAAACCCCGGCCCTAGGCCCTCCGCCGCCCAAACTTTGGCGATGATTGTCGCCGTGCGGACCGACCGGGACCGGGGGAAAAAAAAACCCAGCCGGGGGAAAAAAAAAAAATCCCCCGACTGGGGTTTTTTTTATTCTAGGTTGTGGTTGGTTAATATTTTTTAAAAAAAAAATATAATGCCTGGAAAAGAAAAAAAAAAATCTCAACTCCATATGCAGCACACTAACAACTATTACATACTAACACACAACCATACAAACCCACACACAGGCACAACACTCGCTCACCTACCCAACAAACCAACCCTCCCTCTCTCTGCCGCCCACCGCCCCATCTCCGTGGCTCTCCTCAGGAACGGGGTTCCCGGGGGCCTCCAAAACCGCCCTGCCTGCGAAAACCCCGGCCCTAGGCCCTCCGCCGCCCAAACTTTGGCGATGATTGTCGCCGTGCGGACCGACCGGGACCGGGGGAAAAAAAAACCCAGCCGGGGGAAAAAAAAAAAATCCCCCGACTGGGATTTTTTTTTATTCTAAGTTGTGGTTGGTTGATTTTTTTTTTTTAATACAATGCCTGGAAAAGAAAAAAATCTCAACTCCATATGCAACACGCTAACACCTATTACATACTAACACACAACAATACAAAGCCATGCACAAGCACAACACTCGCTCACCTACCCGACAAACCAACCCTCCCCTCTCTGCTAATCCCTTCGCCCAGCACCATGGGCCATCACCCCGTCTCTGCGGCTCACTGAGAATGGCGTTGCCGGGAGACTACAAAATGGCCTTTTGTGTGAAAACCCTGGCCCTAGACCCCTCGCCGCCCAAACGTTGGCAATTGAAGGCACCCCACAGAGCAATGAGGACCTGGGGGAAAAAAAAAAAATAAACCCACACCCAGCCAGGGAAAGAAAAACAAAACAAAACAAAAAACCCCCAGCTGGTTTGGTTTTTTACGTTGCGGTACTCTCAAATCAATACCTTACTGTCAACATTATATCCTCCCTGAAATAAAAACAAACAAACAAACAAACCACATTCACACACCCATAAGTTTACACACAATAACTCCCAGTCATCCATCCATCCATCCATCTCCCACTCATCCATCCAACTCCCATCCATCCATCCATCCATTCAACTCTCATCCATCCAGTCGACAGTCAGTCGGTCGACTCCCAGTCAGACAGTCAGTCGGTCGACTCCCAGTCAGACAGTCAGTCGGTCGACTCCCAGTCAGACAGTCAGTCGGTCGACTCCCATCCATCCATCCATCTCCCACTCATCCATCCATCCATCCATCTCCCACTCATCCGTCCATTCAACTCCCACTCATCCAACTCCCATCCATCCATCCATCCATTCAACTCTCATCCATCCAGTCAGTCGGTCGGTCGGTCGACTCCCAGTCAGTCAGTCAGTCGGTCGGTCGACTCCCAGTCAGTCAGTCAGTCGGTCGACTCCCATCCATCCATCCATCCATTCAACTCTCATCCATCCAGTCGACAGTCAGTCGGTCGACTCCCAGTCAGTCAGTCAGTCGGTCGACTCCCAGTCAGTCAGTCAGTCGGTCGACTCCCAGTCAGTCAGTCAGTCGGTCGACTCCCAGTCATCCATCCATCCATCCATCCGACTCCCAGTCATCCATCCATCCATCCATCCGACTCCCAGTCAGTCAGTCAGTCATCCAACTCCCGTCCATCCATCCAACTCCCACTCATTCATCTGTCCGTCCATCCATCCAACTCCCACTCATTCATCCGTCCGTCCATCCATCCAACTCCCACTCATTCATCCGTCCGTCCATCCATCCAACTCCCACTCATTCATCCGTCCGTCCATCCATCCAACTCCCACTCATTCATCCGTCCGTCCATCCATCCAACTCCCATTCATTCATCCATCCATCCATTCAACTCCCATTCATTCATTCAACTCCCATTCATTGCTCCCCTCCTCCAAACATCTCTGCTTCACCAGTGACCTTCTAGAATAGCATATTTCCCCCAATTCCAGAAGCAGCCCACAAATTGAGTCACTAGGATCCTCCAAACAATGTCACCGCTCCACTCGAGGCCAAAATGTCAGCCTTCATAATGGGAAGCACAGGAAAACGTCACATCACGCTTGAGACCCGGGGCAATGCAGAGCCATATCGTGTGACACAGTCTCACATCACGCTCCAGACCCGGGGCAATGCAGAGCCATATCGTGTGACACAGTCTCACATCACGCTCCAGACCCGGGGCAATGCAGAGCCATACAGTGTGACGCAAGACCCAATGCAATACAGAGCCATAGAATACTAGGCAGTCATAGATCACAGTTGAGACCAAGCATAATACAGACCCATACAGTGCGACGCAAGACCCAGCGCAATACAGAGCCATAGAATACTAGGCAGTCATAGATCACAGTTGAGACCAAGCATAATACAGACCCATACAGTGCGACGCAAGACCCAGCGCAATACAGAGCTATAGAATACTAGGCAGTCATAGATCACAGTTGAGACCAAGCATAATACAGACCCATACAGTGCGACGCAAGACCCAGCGCAATACAGAGCTATAGAATACCAGGCAGTCATAGATCACAGTTGAGACCAAGCATAATACAGACCCATACAGTGCGACGCAAGACCCAGCGCAATACAGAGCTATAGAATACCAGGCAGTCATAGATCACAGTTGAGACCAAGCATAATACAGACCCATACAGTGCGACGCAAGACCCAGCGCAATACAGAGCTATACGGTGCGATGCAGTCTCGCATCACACTCCAGACCCAGAGCAATACGGAGCAACAGTGCGACGCGAGACCCAACGCAATAAGGAGTCAAACAGTACGAGCAGTCTTGAATCACAGTCAAGACACAGGGCAATACAGAGCCACAGAATACTACGCAGTCTTACATCACAGTCGAGACCCAGCACAATATGAAGCTGTACGGTGCAACACAAGACCCAGCACAATGCTGAGCCGTATGGTGTGACGCAGTCTCACACCACGCTTGAGACCCAGGGCAACGCGGAGCCACAGAGTGCGACGCAGTCTAACATCACAGTCGAGAACCGGCGCAATGCAGAGCCATAGAGGGCGACGCAGTCTCACATCACAGTCGAGAACCGGCGCAATGCAGAGCCATAGAGGGCGACGCAGTCTCACATCACAGTCGAGAACCGGCGCAATGCAGAGCCATAGAGGGCGACCCAAGACTCAACGCAATACAGAACCAAACATTGCGACGCAGTCTTGAATCACAGTCAAGACAGCGTGATACAGAGCCATAGAATGCTACACAATCTTAGATCACGGTTGAGACTCGTTCCTTTGCCTGGCCAAGCAGAACTGACTCTGGACAGCCCTCTCCCCTAAGCTAACTTTAAAATCCCCTCCCCAGTATTTCCAAATTTATCTCCCCCTCAGTCCCACCCCCCTCCCTTCAAATACACATCCCAAAACTTAGCTTGCAGAGGGCCAGGGGCGCAAATCCATCCTCAGCAAGAGAAACACGTCGGCCAAACGGGATGTTCCCACTGTCTCCAAACTCCTCCTTGTTGTCTGTAAAATCCAAAGAAAACAACTAAATATTGCTGGCAGACAGCACCGCACCGCTCAGTTCCAACCTCTGCCACAACACACGCACCCAACCACCCCCAAGAAGGGCCGAGGCGTTCCACTCCTCACCTGCCCTGCACCGGTTCCAGAGTTGGGTGCTGTGGCCCTCGGCGCTCGCCGCACCTGAGATACCAAGAAACAAAAATCACTGTTGCGCTTGTGAGAAGTCACCGGCTCCGTGATCCTCCTCCCCCTGGCTCACCTCAAACTTTCATCCTATTCCAGAAGCAGCCTGCACTTCACCTGCAAAAGAAAAGGTAAGTGCTTAAATAAGCTGCCATGTAACACTTGGCTCATAGCCACCGAGGCAGCCCACAACAGCCTCACCTTCTCCGATTGCTCATCAACATGAGGCTTCGTCACTCCCAGCCCGTGTGTGGCACCTGTGAAAAACAAAGCGGAAGACACATTTTGAGTTACAGCCCAAAACCAATGCCTGCCCGCAGCGATGTGTACATCCCGCCTCCTACACCTTGCCTGCTCCCCTGTCCGGCCTCTGTCATTTTAGGCTGCCGCAATGAGGCTTACGTACCACCTGTAAAACACAAATAAGAAGAGATGCTTAAAACTTCATTGGCAATACGACAACTGAAAAATAACCGCTACTTCAGCCCACTAGCCATGGCTCACCTTGCCAGAGTCAGCACCGGCAGCACCATCCCGCTTTGCGCATCACTGGGCATCTTCAAATCAGAAAAAAACCCCACACAACCCATGATGTAGTCACATCGCCACCGGTCACATCTTCTCTCCGACACCCTGCACTGACTCACCTTCTTACAAGGCTCTGCTCAGCCCCTCACTATGGTCTGCTCACCTCCTCTGTTGCTCTTCGAAGCGCATATTGTCCCTCTGCATCTGAGAAAACAAAAACCCCAACCAAAACTTGTTACGTGGGACACCCAGGTGCTGATCGATAGCTTCACAATTCCAGAGCTCTCGCCTCCATTGCGAAGTAGCACCGAGAGGCAAAGGGCAGCCTGCCATTCAAAACAACACACAGAGCTTCGCGGCCCGCAGACACAGTCCTTTACACCTTTGAGATGCGATCTGCTTCACTCCCGCCCAACAGCCCCTGCCCAGAAGGGTCCCAGCCTCTCCACGAAACACTCCCAAAATGACTGGCCGCACAGCCTGCCAACAGCTACTCAACCAGAGATGACTGTACAAACGTTGCCTAAACAGTCTATGCATATCAAGACATTAACCAGAGATGCTTATCGCTATAACACCTACCCCTGACTCTACAGCCCTGGGCAGAGCAGCTCCAAGCCACACACACACACACACACACACACTCAGAGAGCAACGCTACACAACTCTGCAACCAAGAGAGTTTGGGCAAACAAGGCGACTCAAAGAGGAGGGAAAACTCCCAGCAAGAAGGATGACAGCCGATTGAGTTGCGCTGTCGGGCAAGACGACATACAGAGCCGTAATGCAAGGCGAGGGGTTCTATGGCAGGCCCAGAAAAAAAAATGGCACGAACCTAATGGCCCGTTCTGAGAAGTTACGGTCAAAACCGAGATGACTGATGCGCAGGAAGCCTGCCTTCAAGACCTATGAACGCAAGGATGCAGGGAAGAATTCTCAGTATATGGAAATGGACAGCTAGCAAGCAGAGCTGCTGGTGCAGCCCAGAACCACACCACAAACGAGGACGGCCCGGAAACTTCCGAGATGCAAGACCGATCCACGCTAGAAGCTCATCACGCAAAGAAAAAAAGAAATGCCCGTGTGGCACTACGCCGACCAGTACAGGCATTCGAGACCACAGGGATGGCGCCCAAGATGTCTGGCTTCCTCTCGAGCGCAAAGAGGAATGACGACATTGAGACCTCAGAAATCTGTAAGACACTGAACGGACTAGACAAACTACAGAACAACACAGAGACAGGCTGGAACTGCCCTGCCCGTGCTACTCCGGTGCCAAAAAGTAACCCGCTCCTTTATCCGCCCAAGGAGAACTGACCCTGGACAGCCCTCTCCCCTAAGCTAAATTTAAAATCCCCTCCCCAAAATTCCCAAATTTCTCTCCCCCTCAGTCCCACCCCCCTCCCTTCAAACACACATCCCAAAACTTACTTTACAGAGGGCCGGGGGTACAAATCCATCCTCAGCAAAAGAAACACGATGGCCAAACGGGACGCTCCCATGGTCTCCAAATTCCTCTTACTCGTCTGTAAAATCTAAAGAAAAACCAAAATATTACTGGCAGACAGCACCGCACCGCTCAATTCCAACCTCTGCCGCAACATCCCCACCCCCACCAAACCACCCCCACCCCCAAGAAGGGCTGTGCCGTTCCACTCCTCACCTGCCCTGCACCGGTTCAAAAGCTGGGCGCTGCAGCCATCATCGCTCACCACACCTGAGATACCAAGAAACAAAGTTACTATTACGCTTGTGAGAAGTCACTGGCTCCGTGATCCTCCTCGCTAATACCCAGCTCACCTCAAACTTTCATCCTATTCAAGAAGTAGACTGCATGTCACCTGCAAAACAAAAAGGTAAGCGCTTAACCAAGCTGCCATTTAATACTTGGCTCTTAGCCACTGACCCAACATTCAACAGCTTCACCTTTTCGGATGTCTCATCAGCGTGCAGCTTTTTTCCTCCAAGCCTGTGTGTGGTACTTGCAAAGAACAAGGCAAAAAAACGCGTGCTGAGATACTGTCCAAAACCAAAGACTGCTTGCACCGATGTCTACGCCCCACTTCTTTACCTTGCCCGCTGCCCAGTGCGGCCTCTGTTGTCTTGGGCTGCCGCCATGAGGCTCAGGTACCACCTGTAAAACACAAAAAAGAAGGGATGCTTAAAACTTCACCGACAATACGACAACTGAAAAAATAACTGCTACTTCAGCCCGCTAGCCATGGCTCGCCTTGCCAGAGTCAGCACCGGCACCAACATCCCACTTTGCACATCGCTGCGACCCTTCAAATAAAAAAAAAAGAAACCAAGCCATGATGTAGACATGTAGCCACCGGTCACAACTTCCCTCCGACACCCTGCACAGTCTCACCTTCTTACAGGGCTCCACCCGCCTCCTCTATTGCTCTTCAAAGCACATCTTGTCCCTCTGCATCTGAAAAAAAAATTATCAGCACCTGGGTGACTTGTTTAAGTAGCTTCACAATTCCAGAGATGTCGTCCCCATTTCACAGTACAACCTAGAGGCCAAGGGCAGCCTGCCATTCAAAACAACACACCGAGCTTTGCAGCTCAAACAAACATCCCTTAAGACCGTTGAGATTCATTCTGCTTCACTACTGCTGAACAGCTCCTCCCAGAAGGCTCCCAGCCTCTCCATGAAACACTCCCAAAACAACTGGCTGCACAGCCTCCCAACAGCTACTCGACCACAGATGACTGGAAAACCATTGCCTAAATGGTCTATGCATATCATCGAGACATTAACCAGAGATGCTTATCGCTATACCACCTACCCCTGACTCTACAGCCCCGGGCAGAGCAGCTCCAAGCCACACATACACACTCAGAGAGCAACGCTACACATAACTGTGCAAACAAGGTGACTCAAAAAGGAGAGAAAACTCTCGGCGAGAAGGATGACACCCGAACGACACAAGGTGTCGGGCTAAAAGACCTACAGAGCCGCAACACAAAGCGAAGAGGTTCTATAGGGCAGCCCCTCAAAAAAACCCTCGAACGTCATGGCCCGTTTCAAGAAGTTATGGTCAAAACCAAGATGACTAACGCGCGAGAAGGCTGGCCTCAAGACCTATGAACGTAAGGATGCGGGGAAGAAGTCTCAGTCCCTGAAAGCGGACAGCTAGCAAGCAGAGCTGTTGACACAGCACGGAGTGACGCCACTAACGAGTAATGGCCAGAACTTGCAAGATGCGAGACCAATCAAGGCTTTAAGCTCCTCATGCAGAAAGAAGAAACGCCCCACTGGCACTACGCCAACCAGTACGGGCGTTCGAGACGGCAGGGATGGCGCCCGAGACATCTGGCTTCCTCTCGAGTGCCAAGAAGAATGAGGACATTGAGACCTCAGAAATCCGCAAGACACAGTAAACACACTAGATAGACTACATACCACAGAGACAGGCTGGAACTGCCCTGCCCGTGCTACTCTCGTGCCAAAAAGTAACCCGCTCCTTTATCCGCTCAAGGAGAACTGACCCTGGATATTCCTCTCCCCTAAGCTAAATTTAAAATTCCCTCCCCGACATTCCCACAGTTATCTCCCCCTAGTCCCTACCCCCTCCCTCCAAACGCACGTCCCAAAACTTAGCTTGCAGAGGGCCGGGGGCGCAAATCCATCCTCAGCAAAAGAAACACGTCGGCCAAACGGGATGCTCCCACTGTCTCCAAACTCCTCCTTGTTGTCTGTCAAATACAAAGAAAAAACAAAATATTGCTGGCAGACAGCACCGCACCGCTCAGTTCCAACCTCTGCCACAACACACGCACCCAATCACCCCCAAGAAGGGCCGAGGCGTTCCGCTCCTCACCTGCCCTGCACCGGTTCCAGAGTTGGGTGCTGTGGCCCTCAGCGCTCGCCGCACCCGAGATATCAAGAAACAAAAATCACTGTTGCGCTTGTGAGAAGTCACCGGCTCCGTGATCCTCCTCCTCCTCCCCCCGGCTCACCTCAAACTTTCATCCTATTCCAGAAGCAGCCTGCACTTCACCTGCAAAAGAAAAGGTAAGTGCTTAAATAAGCTGCCATGTAACACTTGGCTCATAGCCACCGAGGCAGCCCACGACAGCCTCACCTTCTCCGATTGCTCATCGACATGAGGCTTCGTCACTCCCAGACCATGTGTGGCACCTGTGAAAAACAAAGCAGAAGACACATTTTGAGTTACTGCCCAAAACCAATGCCTGCCCGCAGCGATGCCTGGTTCTCGCTCCTATACTTTGCCCGCTCCCCGGTGTGGCCTCTGTCATTTTGGGCTGCCGCAATGAGGCTCGCGTACCACCTGTAAAACACAAATAAGAAGGGATGCTTAAAACTTCATTGGCAATACGACAGCTGAAAAATAGCCACTACTTCAGCCCACTAGCCACGGCTCACCTTGCCAGAGTCAGCACCGGCACCACCATCCCGCTTTGCGCATCACTGGGCACCTTCAAATTAGAAAAAAGAAAACAAGCCATGACGTAGTCACATCGCCACCGGTCACAACTTCCCTCCGACACCCTGCACTGACTCACCTTCTTACAGGGCTCCACTCGCCTCCTTTGTCACTCTTCAAAGTGCCTCTTGTCCCTCTGCTTCTCAAAAAAAAAAAAAAAATGTTATCAGCACGTGGGCGACTTATTTAACTAGCTTCACAGTTCCAGAGGAGTTGTCCCCATTTCAGAGTGCAACCTAGAGGCCAAGGGCAGCCTGCCATTCCAAACAACACACCGAGCTTTGCAGCTCAAACATACAACCCATAAAACCTTTGAGATGCGCTCTGCTTCACTACTGCTGAACAGCCCCTCCCAGAAGGCTCCCAGCCTCTCCGTGAAACACTCCCAAAATGACTGGCTGCACAGCCTGCCAATGGCTACTCAACCAGAGATGACTGGAAAACCATTGCCTAAACAGTCTAGGCATATCATCAACATGATAACCAGAGATGCTTATCTTTATACCACCTACCCCTGACTCTACAGGCATGGGCAGAGCAGCTCCAAGCCACACACACACTCAGAGAGCAACGCTACACAGAACTCTGCGAACAAGACGACTCAAAGTGGAGAGAAAACTCTCGTCGAGAAGAATGATACCCGAATGACATAAGGTGTCGGGCAAGACAACCTACAGAGCCGTAACGCAAGGCGAGGAAGTTCTAGGGTAGCCCCACAAAAAAAGCCTCGAATGTAACGGCCCGTTTCAAGAAATTATGGTCAAAACCGAGACAACTGACGCGCAAGAAAGCAGACCTCAAGACCTATGAACGTACGGACGCAGGGAAGACGCCTCAGTCTGGAAACGGACAGCTAGTGAGCAGAGCTGCCGACGCAGCCCGGAGTGACGCCGCAAATGAGGACTGCCTGGGAACTTCCGAGACGCAAGATGGATCCACGCTTGAAGTTTGGCATGCAAGACAAAGAAACGCCCGACTGGCACAACACCAACTACTACAGGCATTCAATACCACAGGAATGGTGCCCGAGACGTCTGGCTTGCTCTCGAGCGCAAAGAGGAATGAGGACGTCGAGATCTGAGAAATCTCCAAGACACAGTAAACAGACTAGACAGACTACATAACACCACAGAGACAGGCTGGAACTGCCCTGCCCGTGCTACACTGGTGCCAAAAACTAACCCGCTCCTTTACCCGCCCAACGAGAACTGACCCTGGACAGCCCTTGCCCCTAAGCTAACTTTAAAATCCTCTCCCCAAAATTCCCAAAGTTATCTTCCCCCAGTCTCACCTCCCTCCCTCCAACACCTGTCGCACAACTTAGCTTGCAGGGGGCCGGGGGGACAAATTCATCCTCAGCAAAAGAAACACGTCGGCCAAATGGGATGCTCCCACAGACTCCTAATTCCTCCTCACCGTCTGCAAAATCTGAACAAGAATACAGTGTTGGTAGACAGCACCGCACCGGTCAATGCCAGCTTCTGCCACAACACACACAGAGCCCCAAAAGGGCCATATCATTCTACTCCTCATCTGCTCCTCATCAGTTCCAAAGCCAGGAGCTACGGCCATCATCGCTCACCCCACCCGAGATACCAAGAAATAAAATTACTGTTGTGCTTGTGAGAGGTCACCGGCCCCAGGATCCTCCTCGCTAATCCCCAGCTCACCTCAAATGCTCAGCCGACTCCAAAGGCAGCCGGCACGGCACGTGCAAAAACAAAGGTAAGCGCTTCACCGAGTTGCCGTGGAATACTTGGCTCTTAGACGCTGACCCGGCACGCTAACACCTCACCTTCTCGGACGGCTCGTCAGCATGAGGCTTCGTTCCTCCGAGCCTGTGCGGGGCACCTGTCAAACACGAGACAAAAGACACGTGCTGAGATACTGCCCGAGACCAACTCGTGCCTACAGAAATGCCTAGCTCCTTCTGCTTTACCTTACCCGCTCCCCTGTCCTGCTTCTGTCATTTCAGGTAGCTGCATTGAGACTCAGGTACCACCTGTAAAACAAACAAGGGATGCTTAAAACTTCACCGGCAATACAACACCTTGCCCGAGTCACGACTGGTGCCTGTATCCCGCTTTGCTCATTGCATCGTGCCTTTAAAATACAAAAAAATGACCAAAAGATAATGTAGTCAAACAGCCACTGGTCACAACTTCCCTCCCAAACCATGCACCGTCTCACCTTCTTATAGTGCTTCGCTCGCCTCCTCTGTCGCTCTTCAAAGCGCACCTTGTCCCTCTGCATCTGAAAAAAAAATAGTAACAAGACTCACCCAGGTGCTGATCGATAGCTTTATAATTCCAGAGCTCTCGTCTCCATTTCAGAATACCACCTAGAGGCCTTAACACCTGTGAGATGCACTCTGCTTCACTACTGCTGAACAGCCCCTCCCAGAAGGCTCCCAGCCTCTCCGTGAAACACTCCCAAAATGACTGGCCGCACAGCCTGCCAATGGCTACTCAACCAGAGAAGACTGTACAACCGTTGCCTAAATGGTCTAGGCATATCCTCAACACATTAACCAGAGATGCTTATCGCTATACCACCTACCCCTGACTCTACAGCCATGGGCAGAGCAGCTCCAAGCCACACGCACACACTCAGTGAGCAATGCTACACAGAACACTGCAAACAAGGCGACTCAAAGAGGAAACTCCCGGCGAGAAGGATGACACCCGAACGAGACAAGCTGTCGGGCAAGAAGACCTACGGAGACGCAACGCAAGGCGAGGAGGTTCTACGGCAGCCCCACAAAAAAAGCTTGAATGTAACGGCCTGTTTCAAGAAGTTACGGTCAAAATTGAGACGACCGATGGTCAAGAAGTCTGGCTTCAAGACTTATGAACGTAGGGATACAAGGAAGAAGTCTCGGTCCCTGAAAACGGACAGCTAGCGAGCAGAGCCGCCGACGCAGCCCAGAGCGACGCCGCAGATGAGGAACGCCCGGAACTTTCGGGATGCAAGACCGATCCACGCTTCAAGCTCGTCACGCAAGACAACAAAACGCCTGACCGGCGCTACGCCAACCGATACAGGTATTCGAGACCACGGGGATAGCACCCGAGATGTCTGGTTTGCTCTTCGAGCGCAAAATGCAATGAGGACATGGAGACCCGAGAAATCTGCAATACACAGTGAACAGACTAGACAGACTACACAACACCACAGAGACAGGCTGGAACTGCCCTGCCCGTGCTGCTCTGGAGACCTATTCCTGGACAGCCCTCTCCCCACTATGCTGTTTTGAAAACCCCTCCCTACAACTCCCAACCTTGTCCCCACCTCCCAGAACACCCTCCCGAACACCCATCGCTCCACTTAGCTTTCCGACGGCCGAGGCTCTGATTCCATCCTTGACAAAATACCGCATCGGCTAGCCAGGATGTTCCTGCAGCTGCCAGGCTCATCTTCATCTGCACAGAACCAGTACCAGCAGTAAGCATCGACACAGACCTCTTCTACTACACCCTCCTACTCAAATAGAATGCGGCCTTCTGCTCACCTGCAGCAATTCCAGCATTGAATGCCAGAGACATCGTTGCTTGCAGCACCTAAAATACCAAAAGACAAAAGATTGCTGTTGCGCTCGTGAGAAATCATATCATTCACGATCTCGCAAATGCGTGCCAGATATTTACCCTAGCCCCTGCTAGTTAACATCACCATCGGTCCTATTTAGAGAAATAGTAACAATTAACTCAGTATACGCTAAAAGTAGTTCCATTTCAATAGCTAGGAGGTCTGAACGAACACAATAGACATAGATTAAAAGAAAAAGCATGCTACTTTTACCGGCCCAGAACAAAATCGTTGACCTAAAAAAAGAAAATTTGTATATAAGCATACTTTGTAAGATAAGTGCAGCTGAACCTCAACCAGTCCAGAAGCTCCTACCTCAAGGAGAGCCCTCTGTTTCTTTAAGTGTCAAAGCATATCTGCCAAAAATAGCTTAGGCTGTTCAAAAACTGCTAATAACCGAAGGCTCGGCAGAACACTGACACCAAAGAAGCCCCAGAGCAGAATGAGCTCCCTGAGCAGAGCCCGAGGCTCATATACTCCAGGACCCGCCCACCACCCTTCCCACAATCCCCTGGGAAAGAGGCAGGGTCTACCACCATAACACATAAAGGCACCCAGAGGACCAGCAGGGACTTTTCTCATCTGCTTTCAGTTTACAGGATACAAAGCACTGAATAGAGAAAGCCACCTGGACTAGAAGTTACTATTCCAGCTCTTTTACTGTGGCTACATCCGTCACATCAGCAACGTGACCAGGTAGGGAATTCAACTTCATTTTTCTGGGGTGTAGGTAGAAAAACATAGATGCCTTGCTAAGCTATGGAGAAAAGTCACTCGTTGATTATAACAACAATATTATTATCAAAAATTATGTGCTTTTACTTTACCAGTTAAAAAAAATCCACAATGGTAACAAAGGGAAACCAAAATGGGTAGATAAGAAGGAAATGTCAAAAAGGAAGGAGGGAAATAGGGTCAGCAAATTACATCAATGAAGATATTGAAACAAAATGTAAAAGGTGATGAAGATGAGGATAGGCAGGAAGACAAAAAAAACCTCAGCAGGGACTTAGATAAATGGAGACACGAAAAGAAAATTTAGAGAGAGACCTAGAAATGCTGTTTTCACATGCAACAAGGAAGAATGAAATAAGAGCCGGTGGGCAGACAGAAAAGAAAAGACATAGAAAGAAAAGGTAGTAGGTGACAGTTGACAGGGCAATGTTAGCAGAAGAGGAAAAAGCTTTGGGGAAACAGACAGCCTGAAAAGGAGAGGAAGGCAAGGACAGGCAAGGAGGCAGGCAGAGATCTGGAGAACTGCGGTGGGGATGGACCCCAGCTACAGCCCGTAGGGAACAGAACACCCTGGGCCCACGGCACATCGCCCCCTCCTCTGTGGCCCGGCGGCCGGAAACGCATCCGGGATAGCCAAGAAGGCGGCGACAGTTTGTGCCTTCGTGCCCTTCGGAAGTCCTGGCGGTGAGTTTGCTACGAGGATCGATGCCTGCAGGCGGCAGGAAAAGAGGAATGAGGAAAGCAGGAGGCAGGCCAGAGGAAAGGTAGAGGTGTGGGACGGGGAGCTGGGAAATGGGATACCGGGAACGAGACAGGGACGGGGAACCGCACGAGGGTGTCGAGAGAGAAACGGAGCTCGGCAAGGAGGAGGACGGAGAGGTGCGATAGAGAGGGACGGAGAGAGCGAGGTGCCCGCAGCCGGGAGGAGAAGAGAGTGGACGGGGGGGTTGTGGATTTTACTACAATAGGGAACCAGATAGAGGGAGATGGAGAGAAAACTGTAAAAGGGGAAGAAAGCAGAAAGAATTTTTTTTAAAAAATACAGCTGGATACTGGCATAGACAAACTAAAAAGCGACAAACCTGGCAAAGAATTCAAAACTAGAGAACGTAAGATGACCGGAGTAACAAAGAGAAAGGGAGCGGAATGGGGGCAGAGCGGCGATGAAGGAGACTCCAACTTCGTAGCCTTTTTCTAGGTATATTCTTTAATTGGCACGGGCGTGCGGCATAGCAAAGGAAGCTCTCTCGCTTCTCTTTTTCAAGCAATTACATAGAGGTCTCTCATGCCCGAACTATAAAGCCAAGCAGGACGTTTTACATTCTTCTCTGGCACACCCACGTTCGTGACTCTTTTCAGCCATGTCTTTTCTCATGCATGATCCCGGGGAGTTTTCCAGCCTGGCCTTTTCATGCGCTCAAGTCTCGTTCTCCTGTTTGGAGGGTTATTGAGAACACCTTGTCTTTTATGTTTATTCTTACGTATTGAGTAATAGCCTCGTGCTTCTCTTTTAGTCTTGGTCATTCTTCCGTCTGGCACCGCCCCCACATCTCCCCCTCTTTGTTTTGGAACATCGGGTTCACGGCAAGAGCGGCAAGGAACCTCAACTTCCGTTCTTCTGGGATCTCGTATCGTTGCCCAGATGATTCTGAGCGCTACAAGTATAAAAAGGACACAAGCGTGGCCGAGACCAACAATTGCCCAAATTTGTAAATTTAATCCGGTAAACCGATTTTTCTGGGGGGCTTTGGCCGCATCATGCTATCAGAGATGTCATCCGTTATGCTTTTATGTGCTAAATCTTGTAAGCGCTGCCACTTGTCCTTGCAAAGCGAGGGTCAAACCTTGAACCGTGCCATCTACGTTAGTTGAAAAAGCATCTTGAATGTGCTGTTTAATATGATCCCACGTATATACGCTATCGTTCCATACTAATGGAATAATGCATAATTTTCTCTTTATATTCCCAGTCGCATGTGTAATTTCATTCGATTAGCCATTGCGTTTTGCCTATCGCCTAACTGTATCGCTGCCGCTTCCGATGCGTCTAAGCGCGTTAATATTTGCCAATCGATATTTGCTTGCGTAGTTAATTCTTGGCTTATGTTACTCAGTGTTCCCGCTACTTTGTGTGCGGTGTGTACAGACTCTGCTAAAGCTGTAGCGGTAACAGCTGGGGTAGCTAAGATATTGATTGTGGATATTATAAAAGTGATGACCCGTCCTATACAGAGTTTTCTTCGTTGTTGAGGTTAAGTGCCTTTGCTAACTGACTTAGGCCAGAATCCCCTACCCGTTGTCGAGTCGTACTTACGAGAAGACGTATCTCGGCTTGTCGTCTCATTGGTATTGTGGCGGATGTATTTAATTTAGAGATTTTTGTGTGTGTAATGCAATTGAAATGATATGAGTTCTGTGAGTTCAAAGGTATGACTTGGTTTTGGAAATATTAATCTGAGGTGTGGCCACAAAAGCGTAAGGATGTGAGGTACAAATAATAAGAGTCATTATGAAAATTGGTCAACTGTAAAGAATATTAATTTTTTTTTTTTGAATAGACTCCACGTGCTACGTGTCTGAGTCTAAACGGCGAGGCCGATTGGCAAAGCTTCGCAAAATTTGAACTACGGCTTTCCTTAAACTGAGCCTGTAGCACGGGTCCTGAAAGACCTCCTTCTGACCGCTTCGACTCATTAGTTAGTGCTGAAAAATTTAAGTCCTTCAAGGAATGAGTTATGAGGTGTCTGTGGGGACCCAGGTCCCAAAATAGTAAATTGGTTGTGTTTTGTAGGACAGGTTTTGGTAGGCTATGAGGTGTCCGATTAAGATTTATTACATCCTTTGTCATATCTCTGGGGATCTTACATAAAGGTAAGTTAACAGGGGGAATTGTGATTGCATTTTGACTGATGACCCCGTCGGCTATTCCGGGAGCAGAGATGAATGTTAAAGTGCTAGTTGCTCCTTGTCTATTTTCCCACGTTGATAGATGAAATTTTTCTCCTGTATTAAGGCAATTCAGTATTGGCTCGTTTGACGTGCAAATGGGTGATAACTCGGTACGATGCTGATGGGTGTCGTTACTTTGTACCCCGTCTTTGCCTTCCGTTAAAGGCCCTGAAGGGGGAATCTGGGTTCCCTCTGTCCATTTTGAATCATTATCTGAAATGGGAATTTCCGGATCCCACCGGGTATTTCGTTTAAATGGCGGTGAGGGGTCCGGCACATGTGCCCGATACAAGTGTCGAGCGCGAGTAGGATGACGTATCGTGTAAAGAATAAGTATACGTCCTCACCGTACTGTTCCTGGCAATGACGGCTAAGTACGCCAAAAAGGCGTTTGCTGGGGTAGGCGATGCACCCGCAGATGCTGTCGTTGTACTTGAGCTATGTTGTAGTTGTTTCAGTTTTCCCTGGGCAACAGGATCATCTTTTGTTGTTCTCTTTCATTTCTGTGGTCTCTTATTTTCATTTGGGTTCAACTTGTCCATCTGAGGCACTGGATTCCGGGTCACATCTTTGCAGCTCGCGATAAGGCTCGATATATCGTGCCGGAAACCGTTGCGGTCCTGACGGAAGAAGAACGTGCGCGTACCCCTCTCCCCCACGTGATCGATTCGGCAGGACGGTTCTGTCGGTCGTTTGCGCTGGGGCCCCTGTATGTAACCTCTGGACGATGCGAATGTTTCTCTGAAATTGAAAAATGCCTTTCTGCGGCGGTCGTGTTTCTGCCAGCAATATTCTTGCGCTCGTAAAGGCAGATAAAGGATTTCGGGATCGTATCCTGTCTGTGTCCGAATACAATGACGCCCTTCCGTAATTAACCATGTGACAAGTTCTAAATAAGGGGTTATGATTTTGTTAAGCGCATTTGGTAAAAACCAACAGTTCTAGGTAAAAAAACTCGCTTATTGTCTACCGACAACTGACCCACTGACCCGATGGGTTGACGTTCGGTTCTGAGGATGAAAAGACCCACGGGTAATTCTGGTCAAATTCTGTCTGCTTGAAGCTCAGTGTCCTGGGTTACAGTGTAAAATGTGCCAAAAGGAACAACAACAACAAAATATTCTATTACCATCTTCAGGAGCTGTTGAGACCAGGTGGGGCGGTGCTCCCTGCCTCCCCCCTCTGGACTATCTCCTGTTACTGGGCACAACAATGCCTTATCGCCTGACCCATCGGTAACTCGCTCCTGGGCTATCTCCTGTTAATGGCCCATCAAGGAACTGCCTCACGACTCCCCACCCCATTGTGAGATGCTCCGCCCGGGGAGGGGGGGGGAAGGAGCCAAGCAGTCCATGCCAAATAAAAACGGAGATTTTGAACACCCTAGCAGCCTTTCTTCCACTGGATTCCCAGAGGAGCTTTTCCCCCCACTGGAGTTCCAGAGGACAAGAGCTACCTACCTACCACTGGACCTTCGGAGGAAGACCAGACTCTTTTACCTGATTGCTGCTTCCACAGAAATACATCCATCCCTTCAGGAGGACTGCAGCCAGCATCTTATCAGACTGCTACTGCCACCCTAACAGGGTGTCAGGTTGTACTCCTGACTCTGTCAGTGTAAACCAGTGGGTTGTTTGTTTTTCCCTGCCTTGTGTTACATATATATATATGTTAGTAAAAAACTGTTATTCCTATTCCCCATATCTTTGCCTGAAGGCCTGTTAATTTCAAAATTATAATAATTTGGAGGGAAGGGGGTTGCACTTTCCATTTCAAGGGAGGCTCCTGCCTTCCTCCACAGACACCTGTCTTTTCAAACCAAGACACTCAGATAACTTCTGTGCTACAGGGTCCAATTCTTTCTTTGCTTCCGCTGATAAGCAGCATCCTGAGGTAAAGTTGCTATCCCCTTTCAAAGGTGCAAATGAATGACACTTCCCGATTAGAAATACCCGGCCGAGAGCATAACCAATTGGTGGTTCCTAATAACTTCTGTAAGTCATTCAAGGTCTACTTTTTCTTGTAAGTTTTAGTATGTTGTTCTGATAAAATACACGCCGGCTATTTCCACGGTGGCCGAGTTTATACTTTTTCATCACCGATTTGCAATTCGTGAGACTTTAATTCATCTAGCATAAGCTGCAGGATGTCTTTCAAGTATCCTTTGGTTTTTTGCACAGACAAGAATGTCATCGGTGTAACGATATATCGTACCGGACGGGAAATTTTGTCTCGTCGATTGCGGAGCGGTCGCGACCACAGTCTGACAGACGGTCGAGCTATTCGTTGTGCCTTGCGGTGTAATAAAGAATGGCTAACTGGCTTTTAGAAAAGTGCTGCTGACCAGCCTTTAGAGATAGGGAGGGAGGCAGATTTGTACTAACCGTTACGCTTATATCCATTGCGGACTAACTAACAAACACTTTAAAGATAAGAACGAAGCAGAATCTGCCAAGTGAAGGACACCAGGTGGAATCCTCCAATCAGACTGTGGGGCTCAAGGAACACAGAAGACTAAGCAGGAGAGATAGGGAGAGCAGCTAGCAAGAGCTGGTCCTGCGGTTTGGAAAAGTCCCAGGATGGTACAGGGCATGCACCACAGGACAAGTTCAAAAGTTCAACCGTGAGGAAGACTCGGACCTTCATCCCCAATGACCACCGACGACCCCTGACGGGGGGGGCATAAATTGGGCGGACTGAGGTGGGACTATGGGAGGAACTTATGTTAATGAATTCCTGGAAATAATTAGAATAACCCAACCTTTTCTTAGAAATGTAATGAATAAACATGAAAGCTGTAAATATAAGGCAAGAATCCTAACGCTTGAGCGGGCACGTACAGAAGGAGCTATCCCCCCGTGCTGCCTGGCGCAGCAATAAAGAATACCTGCTTAATAACACTTGGTTGTTATTGAGTTTTCTCGGCTTCAGTGTTAATACTGTCCGGCAATATCTTTTCGTGGGCTTTGTCAAATTTTTACTCTTGCGCATCTGCCGCTTTTCAGGATGCTCCTTGCTTGTATGTCCTTGTTTACCACAATTAAAACATTTAACAGTGTTCCGATAACTTTGCAATTGAGCTAATGCGGCGCGAGAACTGATGCTCTATGAGTCTCAGTTGCAATGTTTTGACGTACTTTAATATATTCCCCTACGTCCATTGCCTTTCCTTTCAATAGTAGTAGCGCTGATCAACAGTCACTGTTAGTGTTTTCAAAAGCCAACTGGAATAACAAAGCTTTAGCGGCTTCAGGATTATCTACTTGCCTTTGCCCCCTGCAGTATATCCTCAAATGTCACAGAGGGCTCCCGAGAACCTCGTCTTATTGTCATAAAATATCCCGTACAATGTCCCAACTTGTGGCGGATGAAGGGCATGGACTCCGATTGGGGATGAACCGAAGACCTTTGTTGTTTCTTGCACCATCGTTATATACTTTTCTCTATTAGCGCACGTACCACTACGTAAGCTATGATTGGTGTACAGGCATGGTTCACGTGCCACTACTGCTAACTCCCTTGGCTGCTATCCTGCAGGCTTGTGCTCCTCTCGGACCTGATGGTCTGCACCTGTTTACTTCCCTCTTATCTTTCTTTACTCTTGTTCAAGGCTCAGGGCAGGACATGCCTGAATCCTGTTAACTCTTACCATCCCTTCTCTCCTTGTTCCTCCTCACTGACCCAGCTGGGCTTGTTCAAAAGCCCATCTATCCAGGGCTATTTGTGCCTGTGTGCTTATATGTTGTCCTGTGCCTGTACGCAGACCCCGATGAATTGGTATTCCTGCGCCCAAATTATCCATCGCCTGCTCTGTTACTAAGTCGTAATATTCTAATTGCCAAACCTCACGTCGTGCCGAAAATAATGTTGTTTTTGTTAAAATTTTCCAATCCCGTGATGTCATTATATATGCCACCCGCACTGCCTCTATTAATCCTACGGTGAATGTACTTTGTAATCCATTTTCCGTAACAGTTTTTTTTTTAAGCTCTTTAGAAACCTGGTAAGGCAAACCCTCATTAGTTGGGGACCGGTTTTATTTCTTTATAACAGGGAAGGCAAAAGTAAAGTTAGCCCGTTTTATAGCTGCTTCTTTACATTTCTGCGCTGCTGACTCGATCTTGGATAACTCCTTCAGAAAGGGATTAGCAGGTGCTGTAGACAATATAGAACGTAACAGTGGTGGAGGTGAAAATTTTAGCGGGGGGCGGTGTCTCTAATGGCTGAGGAGGTAATGGTAATAGAGGGTATAAATCTGGTTCCCCCTCTGCACTAAGCGGCCCAGGGTCAAAAGGGTCTTCAGTCTCAGAATTATTTGGGACATCTTTAGCTCGATCATATATATTTTGGTCCTTTGGCCCCCCTTTCTATCTTTTTCCTTTTTTTTGTTTTTCCCCTTTTTCTAACAATAGCTTCTAAAGGTTTGAGCTGCGCCAACATGGAGTATAAAAACTGCCGTGTCACAATAACAGCATCGGGAATCTCAAAACCTAGCCCTTTAGGTGTCTGTAAGCATTCCCCCACATAGCGCTATCAAGTGCGCCATCTACTGGGAACTAAGTGCACTACGGCTTCTGCCGGACTTTCCCAAAGCACACCAAGCTCCCTACTAAATCGCCGAGTGTGCTGGGTCTTTTCGGGCTTTCCCCAAGGCCCACCAGGGGACACGCTGCTTCCCCGAGTGTGTCAGGGATCCTGCTGGGCTTTTCAAAAGCCCACGAAGTACCCTGCTGCCTTCCACCATCCAAACTTTGGCAGTAATCATCTCTGTGCAGACCAATTAGGACCCAATTAGGTTAAAAAAACAAAACAAAAGAGCAAGTGGGAAAAATCCCCTGACTGGGTTTTTTTCTTATTAGAATATTTTGGGTTTGGGTGGTGTGTTTGTTTTGGGGCTGTGGTTTGTTGCTTTTTTTATACAAGGCCTGGAGAAGAAAAATACCTCTACTCCAGCTACAACATGTTAACAACGCTTACATACTACCACACAACCAAAGCCACACACATGCACAACGCTCACTTCACCTACCCTGCAAACCACCCCTCCCTCTCCGCTCTGCCCTTCGCCCACTGCCTGCCACCACAGGTCTGCGGCTCTCCTCAGGAACAGCATTCCTGCTGGCCTCCAAAATCGCCCTGCCTTTGAAAATCCCAGCCCGAGGCCCTCCGCAGTCCAAACATTTACAATTAACAGTGCCACACAGAGCGATAGGGACTGGGGGAAAAAGAAAACCCCACACAGACAGGGCAAAAGAAAAATAAAAAGACCCGGTGCCGTACGGTGCGGTGCAGTCTTAGATCACAGTGTCCTGGGTTACAGTGTAAAATGTGCCAAAAGAAAAAAATATATATTCTATTACCATCTTCAGGAGCTGTTGAGACCAGGTGGGGCGGTGCTCCCTGCCTCCCCCCTCTGGACTATCTCCTGTTACTGGGCACAACAATGCCTTATCGCCTGACCCATCGGTAACTCGCTCCTGGGCTGTTAATGGCCCATCAAGGAACTGCCTCACGACTCCCCATCCCATTGTGAGATGCTCCGCCCGGGGAGGGGGGGGGAAGGAGCCAAGCAGTCCATGCCAAATAAAAACGGAGATTTTGAACACTCTAGCAGCCTTTCTTCCACTGGATTCCCAGAGGAGTTTTTTCCCCCCACTGGAGTTCCAGAGGACAAGAGCTACCTACCTACCACTGGACCTTCGGAGGAAGACCAGACTCTTTTACCTGATTGCTGCTTCCACAGAACTACACCCATCCCTTCAGGAGGACTGCAGCCAGCATCTTATCGGACTGCTACTGCCACCCTAACAGGGTGTCAGGTTGTATTCCTGACTCTGTCACTGTAAACCAGTGGGTTGTTTGTTTTTCCCTGCCTTGTGTTATATATATATATATATATATTAGTAAAGAACTGTTATTCCTATTCCCCATATCTTTGCCTGAAGGCCCGTTAATTTCAAAATTATAATAGTTTGGAGGGAAGGGGGTTGCACTCTCCATTTCAAGGGAGGCTCCTGCCTTCCTCCACAGACACCTGTCTTTTCAAACCAAGACACACATTCAAGACCCAGTGCAACACAAAGCCGTATGGTGCAACGCAAGACCCAGCACGACACAGAACTGTACGGTGTGACCCAGTCTTAGACAACAGTCAAGACCCGGTGCAATACGGAACCGTAGAGTGTGATGCAAGACCCAGCGCAATACATAGCTGTACAGTGTAATGCAGTCTTAGATTACAGTCAAGACCCAGTGCAACACAAAGCCGTACGGTACAATGCAAGACCCGGCACAACACAGAACTGAACAGTGCAACGCAGTCTTAGACCACAGTCAAGACCCAGCACGACACAGATCCGTATGGTGTGATGCAGTCTTAGATCACAGTCAAGGCCTAGCACAATGTGGAGCCGTACAGTGACACGCAAGACCAGGTGTGACACAGCCTTACGGTACGACAGAGCGCCGTACAGTGCAATGCAGTCTTAGACCAAAGTCAAGGCCTGATGCAATACAGAGCCGTAGAGCGTGACGCAAGACCCAGCACAATACGGAGCCATACGGTGCGACGCAGTCTTCGTCAAGACCTGGTGCAATACAGAGGCGTACGGTGCAACGCGATCTCAGTCCACACAAGCATGGTGCTGCAATGCAAGATGAATACAATGCCATGTCATACAGTGTCCTACAAAAACAGAACGCTACAGTGCAATACCGTATCAGGTGACCATCAGTACAAATACAGAGCAATACAATACAAAACCGGAACAATGGACATGTGAGAAGCTGGGCTTTAAGACTTAAGCCCACAAGGACACCAGGATGAAAGGCTGTAGGGCAGCTTTATGGAAATGGATTTTTCAAGAGCAGATTCTACCCGCCCGCATTGCCTCTACAAGGGCAACCCTCCAGGAACATTCACAATGTCAGGCATGCTTTTGGCTCCGATGAAAATAAGTGCTCAAGAGGCTTGATAGCGAAGCGGCAAATCACCTGAAACCCTACTGACACACGTACCAAGCGCAGAGAGCCCGGGGGCGAAACAGAGACCTGTGGAAGGCACCGTCTAAGAGGTGGAATGCAGATGACACAAATGACACTAAGCCACGGACACAGACTGGAACGGCCCCGCTCCGCACGCGTTCGCATCCCGTGTAACAGACCCTGGGCCCTCTAACCGCTCCCAGACTTAAGCCACCCCTAACAGCCTTGTCCACAACCCCAAATTTAAATGCCCTGCTAATCCCAGCCACCCACCGCTTTTTGCCCCTTGACTTACCTTTCAGAGGGCAGGGTCCAGAATCCATCCTCAGCAGAAGCACACGATCCGAGTGGGATGCTCCTGCATTCACCAGGTTCTTCATCGCTTGCAAGACAGAACGCAACCCATCACAGACACGCCACATGGCATTCATCTCTACCCAATGACACCCACCTTCTAAGTGCTGCTCCCAAGAAATCAGATGTCGTGTCCAGCATCTCCCACGGAAACCAGAAAACCAATGAAATACAGCACCTGTTAGAAGTTACCATCCGCTCTGCAGTTCCCAGTCTGCCCCTCCTCTCTCATCCACCGACTCGCCTCAAATCCTCAGCCCTTTGAGGAGAGCCCACAGGGCACCCCCAAAGCCCAAGACAAATGCCTAACAGAGTCACCACGTGATCCTCAGAGATTCAAGCTTAACTACTGCACTTAGAGTCTCTCGCCTTTCCTCAATGCGCTCGTTGTCGTGCAGCTTCTCCCGCCCCAGAAGGAACGCGGCACCTGCCAAAGAAACAGAGGAAAGCGTACACTAAGATAGCGAGCCAAGGCTTTGGGAGCTCGCGGCTTTTCCCCTCCTTCATCTTGGTCGCTCGACCGGCCAGAGTCAGATTCTTTAGTCTGCCTGCCCCCTGTCAAACTCAAACAACGGGGTATGATTCTGGCTACATCAATAATATGACATATCAAACTGCTACCACAGCACAGTGGTTATCGCGCACGTTGCCAGAATTCGCTCTAGCGTGGATCTCTCACTTGACATTTTGATTCGCACCTAGAAAATAAAAACAAATCAGCATAAGCTAATCGGATCCACCGACAGTCATGTTGCTCCTCTGAACTCAGACACCTGCCTACCTTCGTCCAGAGCTCAACTCTCCTCTCGCCCTTTGGCGTGGGGTTCGTCACTCTGCATCTGAAAAAGCAACCCAAACAGACCCTTTAAAGCAGTTGTCTGGATGCTGACAGATACCTCGATGAGACCCAAGGCCTACCTTCTTTTCACATGCGCCTTCTAACTACAGCTAAAAACCCACCAATTATTGAGCCCCACATGTGCAGACTACCACAAACTGCTGCTTACAGAAGGTGAGACACCCGCAAAACTCTCCGAAAGTCACTGTGGCAGCTGTCTACAGCTACTTGCCTGGAGATGGACTGTACGGTCTTCATCAAAATAATCCAGGCGGATCAAGTTATCACCACACAACAATAGAGTTATGCTACCCTGCCTTTAATATCGCTACATCCCCAGGCAAGGCAACTCCAACCCTGACATGAAGACCAACAATACACACCAACACCATGAGAAACACGATTGTGAGACACAATAAGACCACAATCAGATGTGACTCCAATGAGGAAGATGCTGCAGGCAGAAAAGCCCTATGGAGCTTCAAGGGAGCAAATTCTCTGCAGTCATCGCAGAAAAGAGTCAAATGTAGCAGTCTCTGTTACATGAAGTTATGGTCAAAACAGATATGACCGATGCACGAGAATCCTGACTTCGAGACCTACAAACCTAAGGGTGCAAGCAAGATGCCTCAGTCCACAGAGAGCTGCTGACACAGCCCAGAAGGACACTGCAAACAAGGAATGCCCAGAAACTTGAGAGATAGGAGACCAATCCACGCCTCACGCTCGTTATGCAAGAAAAGAAACACTGGACTGACCCTATGCCGATGAGGCTAGGCATTCGAGACCACAAGGATGGCACCCGAGATGTCCATCTTGCTCCTTGAGCACAAAGAGCAATGAGAACCTCGAAACCAAAAAACATCCAGGACACAGAAGACTGACTAGACAAACCACACAAGAACAGAGACAGGCTGGAACTACCTTGCCTGGCACACGCCACTTCTGTGCAGAAAAGTAACCCAGCTCCCTTTACCTGTCCAAGAGCAACTGCTCCTGGACAGCCCTCTCCCCTATACTAACTCTAAATTTCCCTCCCCAAAAATCCTAACCTTATCACCCCACAAACCACCCCCACCAACCCCAGGACCTGTTCCACAACTTAGCATTTGAAGGGCCAGGGTCCAAATCTCTCCTCAAAGGAAACACATCAGATCAATGGGACACTCCCCTGGTATCGATTTCTTCTTTATCATCTGCAAAATCCAAACAAAACAAGAAAACCCCAGTCCTGGCAGACAGCATCACACCAGTCACGACCAACCTTCCCACAACACACACTGCCAAAAAGCACTGTGTCATTCCACTCCTCAACTGCTCCTCACCTGTTCCAAGGCCGGATGCTGTGGCCATCATCACTTATGGCACCTGGGATACCAGGAAACAAAATTACTGTTGTGCTTACGAGACATCACCAGCCCCGTGATCCTCCTCGCTAATAGCCAGCTCAACTCAAATGCTTGGCCGATTCCAGAGGCGGCCCACACAGTGCCTGAAAAAACTTAAGTAAGTGCTTAACCAAGTTCCCATGTAATATTTGGCTCTTAGACCCTGACCCAGCACACAGCCTCAGCTTCCCAGACAGCTCATCGGCATGCAGCTTCATCCCTCTAAGCCCGTATGTGGCACCTGCGAAAAACAAGGCAAAAAACACGTTCTGAGCTACTGCCCGAAACATATACTTGCCCACAGCAGCACCTAGCTCCTGCTCCTTTACCTCGCCCCCTCCCCAGTCCGGTCTCTGTCATTTTGGGTGGCCGCATTGAGGCTCAGGTACCACCTGTAAAACACAAACAAGGGACACCTAAAACTTCACCGACAATACGACAACTGAAAAATAACCGCTACTTCACTCACTAGCCACAGCTCACCTTGCCAGAGTCAGCACCGGCACCAACATCCCACTTTGCACATCACTGTGCACGTTCAAATTAGAAAAGAGAAAAACATAATGTAGCCGCATAGCCACCGGTCACAACTTCCCTCCGACACCCTGCACGGACTCACCTTCTTACAGGGCTCTGCTCATCGCCTCTGTTGCTCTTCAAAGAGCTACTCATCCCTCTGCCTCTGAGAAAAAAAAAAAAAAAATTGTTACCCAGGTGCCAATCAAGAGCTTCACAATTCCAGAGCTCTCATCTCTGCTTCAGAGTACCACCTAGAGGCCAAGGGCAGCCTGCCACTCAAAACAACACACCCAGCTTAGAGGCACACACACACGAGCCTTAACACCTTTGAGATGCAATCTGCTTCATTCCCACTCAACAGCCCCTCCCAGAAGGCTCCCATCATCTCCATAGAACGCTCCCAAAATGACTGGCCGCACAGCCTGCCACTGGCTACTCAACCCGAGATGACTGTACAACCGTTGCCTAAACGGTCTAGGCATATCAATACGTCAACTAGAGATGCTTATTGCTATAGCACCTGCCCCTGACTCTACAGCCCTGGGCAGAGCAGCTCCAAGCCACACACGCACACAGACAAAGGGAGACCAACGCTACACAGAACTCTACAAACAACACGACTCAAAGAGGAGAGAAAGCTCTCGGCGAGAAGGATGACTCCTGAGCGAGACGTGTGGTTGGGCAAGAAGACCTACAAAGTCGCAACTCGAAGCGGGGGGGCTATATGGCAGCCCCAGAAAAAGAATCAAATGTAATGGCCCTTTACAAGGAGTTACAGTCAACGCAGATGACAGACGTGCAAGAAGCTTGTCCTCAAGACCTATGAATGTAAGGATGCAGGGAAGAAGTCTCAGTCTCTGAAGATGGACAGCTAGCGAGCAGCCCTTCTGGCACAGAGAACGAGGAACACCCGGGAACTTCCAAGATGCGAGACCGAGTCATACTTTAGGCTTGTAACGCAAGAAAAGAAGTACCCGATCGGCACTATGCTGATGAGTACGGGCAGTCGAGATCCTGGGGACGGTGCCCAAGATGACAGTCTTGCTCCTCAGGCGCAAAGAGGAATGAGGACATCGGGACCCGAGAAAGGTCTAAGACATAGAAGACCGACTAGACAAACTACATAAAGCAGACAGGCTGGAGCTGCCCTGCCCAGCACACATTAGTCTTGGGCTCTGCTCCTTTTACCTCCCCACAGGAAACTGTTTCTGGACAGCCCTCTCCCCTATGAAACTTTAAAACCCCCTTTCCCTGCAGCTCCCAACCTCATCTCCCTCGTCCCAGCCCCTCCCCGCCCTGGCCCCTCAACTTAACTTTCAGATGTCCAGGTGTTCACTTCCATCCTTGACAAAACAAACATCCACATTAGCTAACTGGGATGTTGCTGCAGTCACCAGGGTCCACTCTCATCTGCAAAAACCCAAAACACCTGCAAACACCACAAATTCTGTGATCAGTAGTCATCACATCAGCCAACATCGACTTCTGCCACAACACCACGCTCCTCAAAAGAGCCGTGGTGTTCTGCTCACCTGCTCCGATTCCAGTGTCAGATGCTACAGCCATTGTCATCACTTGTGACACCCGAGATGCAAGCGCAAGGGTAATTTTGTGCGTTTGGGTAAGAAGTCTCTGGCTTTGTGATCCTCCTCACTACTACTTCAGCTCACCTCAAATGCTCATCCAATTCCAGAAGTGGCCCACAAGCATCTGAAAACCAAAGAACCAAAGAGCCTGCCCAGACCGATGCCTAGCTCCTGCTCCTTTACCTTGCCCACTCCACTGTCCAGCTATCTTCATTTCTGGCTGCCACGTTGAGGCTCGGGCAGCACCTGTAAGTCAAAAAACAAGGCACCCTTAAAACTTTACTGATAATACGACACCTGAAAAATAACTGCTGCTTCAGCCCACTAGCCACGGCTCACCTTGCCACAGTCGCCAGCAACGCAGATATCCACCTTTGCTCATCGATTCGCACCTTCAAAATACAAAAGAAAAAAAAACCCAAAACGAAATATAATGATATAGCCACCGGTCACAACTTCCTTCCGACACCCTGCAGCAACTCACCTTCTTACAGGGCTCCGCTTGCCTCCTCTGTTGCTCTTCAAAGCGCAATTCATCCCTCTGGATCTGAAAAAAAAGTTACACGAGTCACCCAGGTGCATATCAACAGCTTCACAATTCCAGAGCTCTCGTCTCTGCTTCAGAGGCCAAGGGCAGCCTGCCTTTAAAAACACCACACTGAGCTTCGACACCTACACACACAATCCTTAACAGCTTTGAGATGCAATCTGCCTCACTCGTGCTCAACAGCCCCTCCCAGATGGCTCCCATCATCTCCATAGAACACTCCCAAAATGACTGGCCGTGCAGTCTGCCACCAGCTACTCAACCCGAGATGACTGTACAACCGTTGCCTAAACGGTCTAGGCATATCAATACATCAACTAGAGATGCTTATTGCTATAGCACCTGCCCCTGACTCTACAGCCCCAGGCAGAGCAGCTCTAAGCCACACACACACAGAGACAAAGGGAGACCAAAGCTACACAGAACTCTACAAAAAAGGTGACGCAAAGAGGAGAGAAAACTCTCGGCAAGAAGGACGACTGATGAATGAGATGTGCTGTCGGGCAAGACCTACAGAGCCGTGAGGCGAGGAGGTTCTATGGCAGACTCTACAAAAAGATTTGAACATAATGGCCTGTTATAAGAGGTTATAGTCGAAACAGATGACGCGTGCGCAAGAAACGTGGCCTGAAGACCTATGAGCATAACGAGGCAGGGAAGAATTCTCAGTTCGCAAAAACCAACAGCTAGCGAGCAGAGCTGCCGATGCATCCTTGAGCGACATCGCAGATGAGGACCGCCCAGTAACTTCCGAGATGTGAGACCCATCCACGCTTTAAGCTTGTTATGCAAGAGAAGCGATACCAAACAGGCACTATGCTGGCATGTACAGGCAGCAGAGACCCCAGGGATGGCACCCGAGATGTCCGTCTTGCTCCTTGAGCAGAAAAAGGAACGAGGACATCGAGACCCGAGACACACCCAAGACAGAACACCGACTGGACAAACTACATAACAGAGAGGCTGGAACTGCCCTGCCCGGCGCATCCTAGTCTGGTGCAGAAAAGTAACACGGCTCCCTTTACCTGCCCACAGGGAACTGTCCCTGGACAGTCCTCTCCCCTGTGCTAACTTTAACTCCATCCCTGCAGCTTCCAGCCTTGCCCTGTCCTCAACCCTGGCCCCTCAACTTAGCTTTCAGAGGTCTAGTTGTCCGAATCCATTCTTGGCCAAAAAAACACCCACATTAGATAACTCAGATGCTGCTGCAATCCCCAGGTTCCTCCGTCATCTGCAGAAAAAACCCCCACCAAATAACAAATTCTGTGATCAGTAATCACCACATCAGCCAACACCAACCTCTGCCACAACCACCCCCTCACTGGAAGCACCATAGTGTTCTGCTCACCCGCTCTGATTGCAGTGTTGGATGCTGCAGCCATCATTGCTTGTGGCACCCGAGATACCCAAAGATGTAAAATTACCATTGAGCTTGTGAGAAATCACCAGCCTTGTGAGCCTCCTCGCTACTACACCAGCTCACCTCAAACGCTCATCCAATTCCACAAGCAGCCCGCGCACACCTGCAAAACTAAAGAGAAACACTTCACCAAGTTTCTGCAGGATACTTTGCTCTTAGACACCGACTCATCCAACAACTACCTTGCCCGCTCAGACTGGCTATCAGCGTGAAGCTTCACCCCTCCGAGGCTGTAGAACTGCATCACCTGAAGAAAACCAAAACCAAAAACACCAAAGCAAATAACACATGCCGAGATACTGCCCAAACCACAGCTGGGCTGCATCGATTCCCATCTCCTGCTCCTTTACCTCACCTGCTCACCAGCCCTGCCTCTGCCCTTTACTGGTTGCTACATTAAGGCTTGCGTACCGCCTATAAAAGACAAACAAGGGATGCTTATAACTTCATTGACAATGAGATGCCTAAAAAATAACTGCTACTTCAGCCCACTAGTCATTATTCTCCTCTCCCATCCCACTTTGCTCATTGCTTTGTGCCTTCAAAATAAAAAAAACCCGAAACCTATAAGATAGTCAGACAACCACCGGTCACATCTCCCCTCTGACAATACATGCCAACCCACCTTCTTCCATCCTCCCATTCGCCTCTCCTGCATCGCCCTCTAGTGCGCAGCTCGTTCCTCTGCATCCAAAAATGCGATATCAAACAAATCACAATTCCAGAGGTCTCCTTTCCATTTAGGAATGCCATCTGGAGCCCAAATACAGCCTGCCATTAAAAACATCTGGTCACCTCCCATGTCTCTGCATAGCTGTCTCTGTTTGAAAGACAGATGTCTGCAGAGGAAGGCAGGAGCCTCCCTTGAAATGGAAAGTGCAACCCCCTTCCCTCCAAATTATTATAATTTTTAAATTAACGGGCCTTCAGGCAAAGATATGAGGAATAGGAATAACAGTTCTTTACTAATATATATATATATATATAACACAAGGCAAGGAAAAAAACAAACAACCCACTGGTTTACAGTGACAGAGTCAGGAATACAACCTGACACCCTGTTAGGGTGGCAGTAGCAGTCCGATAAGATGCTGGCTGCAGTCCTCCTGAAGCGATGGATGTAGTTCTGTGGAAGCAGCAATCAGGTAAAAGAGTCTGGTCTTCCTCCGAAGGTCCAGCGGTAGGTAGGTAGCTCTTGTCCTCTGGAACTCCAGTGGGGGGAAAACTCCTCTGGGAATCCCGTGGAAGAAGGCTGCTAGGGTGTTCGAGATCTCAGTTTTTTATTTGGCATGGACTGCTTGGCTCCTTCCTGCCCTGCCCCGCCGCCCCCCCCCCCCCCCCCCCCGGGCGGAGCATCTCACAATGGGATGGGGAGTCCTGAGGCAGTTCCTTTATGGGCCATTAACAGGAGATAGTCCAGAGGGGGGAGGCAGGGAGCACCGCCCCACCTGGTCTCAACACCTCCTGAAGATGGTAATAGAATACTTTTTTTTTCCTTTTGTCACATTTTACACTGTAACCTAGGACAATAGCACTTCAGAAATAACTCTCCTCGCTTGCTGGCTATACAGCTACTTTCTCTGAAGTGGACCGCTCAAAATCAGAGATGCTGACGTGGCCTGGAACAATGACACAAAACCACACCAACTGGAAACTTCCGAGACACGAGATCTACCCGAGCTTTAAGCTTGTTACGCGAGAAAAGAAGCGCCCGAGCGGCACCGTGCTGACGGGTATGGGCATTTGAGACCCTGGGAATGGCGCCAGAGGCACGTGACATGCTCCTCGAGCGCAAAGAGCAATGAGGACATCGAGACCCGAGAAAGGTCCGATGCACAGAAGACACGCTACACAAGCTACGCAGCTACAGGCTGGAAGAGCCCTGCCTGGCACAAACTAGTATTGTGCCAAGAGCAACCCACTCCCTTTACCTGCCCAAAGGGGATGGTTCCTGGACAGCCCTCTCCCCTACGCTAATTTTGAAGCCCCTCCCTACAGCTCCCAGCTTTGTTCCCTCCTCCCAGAACCCCCTCCCAAACACCAGACCCTCCACTTAGCTTTCAGAGGGCCGAGGCTCTGAATCCATCCTCAACAAAATACCACATCAGCCAGCCAGGATGTTCCTGCAGTTACCAGGTTCCTCTTCATCTGCACAGAACTCGTACCAGCAGTAAGCATCAACACAGACTTCTCCCACAACATTCTCCTGCTCAAAAGGAACGTGGCCTTCCACTCGTCTGCTCCAATTTCAGCATTGGATGCTGTAACCATCATCGCTTGCGGCACCTAAAACTCCAAAAGACAGAAAACTACCATTGCGCTTCTGAGAAATCGCATAATTTGTCATCTCACAGATGCATACGAGATGTTCACCCTAACCCGTTAGCTAACCTCACCATCAGTCCTATTATAGAGAGAAGGTAACAACGATTAACACAGTGTACAACAAATAGTTGTATAGCTCGATAGTTCCATCTTCAATAAAGTCAGGAGTTCCAAAAAAGCACGATACACCTAGATTAAATTAAAAAAAAAAGCACACCATTAAGCCCTCTTACCAGCCCAGAAGACTCAAAATTATTGACCTAAAAAAAAAAAAAAAGCTGTATACAAGCATACTTTGAGCTAAATGCAGCTGAACCTTGACCAGTTCTGAAGCTCTTACCTCAGACAGAGTTCTCTGCTTCTTTAAACATCAAAACATATCTGCCCAAATATTTTAGGTCAAAACCTGCCATTACCTGAAGGCTCAGCAGAGCACTGACACCAGAGAAGGTCCAGAGCAGAATGAGCTCCCTGAGCAGAGCCCAGGGCTCATATACCCCAGGACCCACCCACCATCCATCTCACAATCACCTGGGAAAGGGGCAGGGCCAACCACCACAACACATAAAGGTGGCTGGAGGAGCAGCAGGGAGTTTTCTCAGCTGCCTTCAGTTTATGGGGTGCAAATTGCCAAATGGAGAAAGCCACCTGTACCAGAAACGACTATTCCTGATCTTTTACTGCAGCTACATTCATTGCATCAGCAATGTGACTGGATAGGGAATTCTAAAGAAAAAACTTTATTTTTCTATGACGCTGTGTAGGAAAGTAGCTCATTAAATACAACAGAAATATTATTATCAAAAATTATTTGCTTTCCTTTATCTATAAAACAAACAAAATGGAAGCAATAGCAAATTTAAATAGGCAGATAAAAAGGAAATTTTGAAGGAAGAATTAAGAACAGAGCAAGACAGGGGAGAGAAATAGGGTCAGCAAACTAAATAAGTGAAGATATTAGATAAAATGTTAAAGGTGATGAAGGTGAAGATGTACAGGAAGACATAAGTCACACCAACACGGACCTGGATAAATGGAGACACAAAGAGAAAATTTAGAGGGAGACATGGAAATGCCATTTTCACAAGCACTGAGGAAGAACGAAGTAAGCTGGTGGGGAGACAGAAAGGGAAAGGCACAGAAAGGAAAGGTACAAGGTGACAGTTTACGGAGCAATGCTAGCAGAAGACAAAAAAGCTTTGGGGAACCAGAAAGCCTGAAAGGCAGACAGAGGCCGGGATAGGCAAGGAGGCAGGCAGAGATCTGGAAAACCATGGGAGGGATGGGCTGGGACCCACATGAGGCGACACATGGCTCCTGGTGCCAACGGCAGACCTCCACCACCCCAAAGCTTTTCTCTCTGCCTCTGCCCCTTCCTCCTCCACAGTACCGGCTGCCTGACCTTGGGAGTAGGCAGTGGGTGATTCAATGCACCTCTCCCATGATGTTTCCTGGACACGCAGCAGTTCACGTGTGCGGCCGACGGAGGCAGCAACGTCCTGGTGTTGTGCGCCGGTGGGGTGCTCTGTTGGGGACGGCTCCTTCCTTGCCACAGGGGCCGGCTGCTCCTTGCTGGAGGCAGCTCCTTGTGGAAGCCCCTTGGTTTGCCTCCTCAGCCAGTTCCTGCAGCTGGGCATGCCCAGGCAGTCCCCTTCATAGCCCACAGCAGGGCCAGCCCTACCGTCAGCCTCACTGGCCACATCTGCCCCAGCTCCAGCTGGAGTCCATCAGGAACAAGGGCCTGGCAAAAGCACACTGGACCCTCCCTGGCACCTGCCCACAGCCACAGGCTCTGCACCCAGGGGCTTGAAAGCCATCCAGAGGCACAGGAGAAGTTTACTCATTCCTGCTCAGAACAAACCCCGGCACCGAGTCGGCTACAAGGCTCAGTACCCAAATGCAGCAGGACAGCGGGAGACAAGAGAAGAGAAAAAGCAGGAGGAAGGTAGAGAAGAGGTGGAGGACAGGCAGCAGGGAAACCAGACACCGAGGATGGGAGAGGGATGGGGAGCGGGGCAACAGTAGAGAGAGAGGAGAGCTGAGAGATTGAGAAAAAAAAAAAAACAAACCCTAAAAAAACCCAGGGAGAGATGGAGGAACAGGGAGAGATGGAGGAATACATAAGAGAGAGGTGGAGCAGGAGAGAGGCATGGAAGGGACCAGCAGGACAACAAGACAAGGGACAAAGAAAAATTCTAAAGTGATAAGGGAAAAGAAACAGAACAAGAAAACAAGAACACATAGGGTCAGGAAGATAGAAAGAGGGAGACTTAGAAAGAAAATGTAAAAAAAGTGACACCACTTTCCCACCCTCCCACCCCCTCTCAAATTCCACATTTTCCTCAACTTCGCACCGCATCTCAGCCTCCACTTTTTTCCAGCCCTGCCACCCCCTCCTCGGCTTGAGCAAAAGCCCCAGCGCCCTCAGGAAGGTGGCTGGGTGCCTGGCGTGCTCCAGCACTAAAAGGGCAAAGACAGAAAGCCATCGCTGGCCCTCCCCACCCCTGGGCAGCCCTTTCCCAGGCAGCAGAAGGAGCGACAGGCAGGGCAGCAGAGATGGGGACCAGGACACACATGGGAGAACGCTCAACTCACCCCAGCACTGGCTCAGACCTTCACCCGCCCAATGCTTTTCTCTCAACTCCCCTCCTCCGCCAGGCTGGCCAGCGGCTCACGTGCACGGCCGATGTGGGCATCGATCTCCGGGCGCCATGTGCCAGCGCTCTTCTCCCTCGGGGGCAGCTCAGGGGAAACCTTCCTCGCCACAGGGACCAGCCATTCCATGCTGGAGGCACCTCTGCTCCCTCCTCAGCCAGTTCCCCTCTACCAGCTCCCCCAGGCAGCCCCTTTATAGCCCACGGCTGGGCCAGCCCTGTCATTAGCCCCACTGGCCACACCCAGAGCCCAGCAGGAACAGGGGCCTGGCCAGAGCCCCACAGCACTTCACCCATTTCTTATTTATTTTTGTTTTCCCCCGTAAAGCCCGACAGGGCCCCCAGTGATTTGCCGAGAGCACCAGGGCTCCCGCTAGTCATTCCCAAACCCTGCCGTCACCCTCGCTGCTTTCCCGTGGCTTCTGCTGGGCTTTCCCCGAGCACCCCAGGCTCCCCCCTGCCTCCCCGAAACGTCACGAGGTACAAGAAACGCAGGGAAACATTAAGAAATTGGGAGAGGGAGGGAGAGAACGGGAGTTGCTGCAAACAGGAGAGGGGCAGCGGTGCAGAGGGAGGGGAGCGGCGAGCATGCACGGAGCAAGAGGGACAGGGAGGTGCAGGGACACATGGGAGGAACAGGGAGCGAGACGGAAGGGTCCGACAAGACAGAGACAAGCTGAGGGCCGGGGACAAAGCAACAGGGGGAAAGAAACACAGGCAAGAAATGAAAAACAGATCAGGGAGCCAGAGGGCAGCAGACACAGAGCAATTATTTCAGAGTGACAGGGCGCAAGAAACGTGGGCAAGAACTAACACAGCGGAATGGGGAGACGGGGGAGGAGGAAGGAAAACTGAAGAAGCAATTGGGCACAGGACACAGAGGGAAGAATGAAGAGCTCAAGACGGGGGAAATTTAGAAAGGAAACATTGATTGTGACAGGATACAGGAATCACAGGTGGGAACTAAGGGAATCGGTGTCTGGAGCTGCGCAGAGGGAGATGTAGGAAAAAAACCTGAAAAGCAACAGGATACAAGAAACACAGGCAAGAAATTCAAATTAGGTGAGGGAGGGGGACAGCGGGAGAAAGGCAGCAAGAAAACTTTAAAAGTGACTGTGTTCATGGAACTTCTGCAAAAAATTAAAAGCCAGGGATGGAGAGGGAGAAGGAGCCTTTCAGAAGCGATGGGGTATGAGAAGCAAGAATGAAACAGCAGGAACAGGGAGTCCGAGAGAAGCAACCGGTGGGGGGTCGACCTTGGCGGGCTGGTGGGTGCCCAGCGCTCCCCTTCCTCAGCCGGGCCGGGGGAGAGAACGCGACTGCAGAGCGGGTGGATCGAGGGCAAGGAGGTCGCTCGGCAGCTGCTGCCCCAAACAAAACAGATTCCACTCGGGGAAACCTCTTGAATTTATTGTCAGTCAACCTCAGAACAGGCTATTGAGAAATCAGAACGAACCCAAACACCTGCCCCCAATCCCTCTCTTTTCCCAGGCACATCTCCCCCCTGCGAGCCACACAGGCGGTGCAGTCGGTCAATCACGTGCTGTTTCTGCCATTGTTCCTCCTCAAGCTCATCTCCTGCTCCAGCGTGGGCTCTGCGGCACGGGGCTGCTCCCTGGGACCGCCGCAGGAGACCCCTGGTCCCCGCCCACACTCCCCGCGGGGCTGTTCTGCGCTCACATCGTCCCCGTCGCAGAGTTTTTCACCCCTTCGGGAGCCCCCGCAGCCACCAACGGCCGCCCCCTCACCTTCCCGGGCCGCTCCTCACGCGGCGCTTCGTGCCTGGAAAACACAACCCAAAAGTGCAGGGTGGCCGGAGCCACCCAAGCTCAGGCGGCCCCCCCAACCACAAAAATATAAAAAATGTTGACTTTTGATGTAACCCTGAGGCCCATCAGGAGGAGCCACCCGCCGTGCTCCCAGCACTGGCACGCAGAAGTGCTGGCGTCACTGCCGCAGTGGGGGTGAGTCCCCCGCAGCCCACCAGGGGACCTCCTGCCTGGCCAGGGTTTCTGCCAGGCTTTCCCAAAGCACACCGAGCTCCCTACTACTTCTGCATGTACACTGGGGCTTTAGCCGGGCTTTCCCCAAGCCCGCCAGGGGACCTGCTGCCTTACCAAGTGCTCTGGGTCTTTCACCCCCATTTCCCAATATACATTGATTTCCCCAAATCCTTCTCGTGTGCGATCAGGCTTCAACCACCCTTTCGTGAAGCCTGACCCTGGCCCTGCTGCTTTCCAATTGCTCCAGGGCTTTCGGCAGGCTTTCCGGAACCCTCTGTGCCTTCTGCTGCCTTGCTGAGTGCTCGTGGCTTCTGTTGGGCTTTCCCAGGACCCCGTGGGTACCCCGGCCTGCCTGGAAGACATCAGTGTGCCCAGCAGGCTTCTGGAAAGCCCACCCCAAGCACCCTAACCCCTGCAAGGTAATCTCACCATCCGTCCTCTTAAGGGATCACCTTTCACAGGGTACAGCAAAATGGTGAGGAAAGCAAGGGTCCTTCTTCTTTGGTAAAGTCAGGAATGCCAGGAAAACGCCACACACCAAGAATCAAAAATACCAAATGTACTGCTGAGCCATCTTGCCGCCCCAGAGCACTCCAAACAAAATTACTCACCTCAAAAATGCTGCATCCAAGGGTGCTCTCTGCTAGAGATGCAGCTGAGCCTGTAGCTGGCTGGCAGAGGGACCAAGCGCCAAGTTGCACAGATGCAGCCATGGGAGCAGCAGAGTTTTCTCACCTGCCTTCAGCTGATGGGGTACAAAGCGCTGAGCGGAGACAGCCCTCTTGTACTGGAAATGACGACCCCAGATCCTTGACTGAATACATGGCATCAGCAGCATGAGCGGGTGGGGCAGTCAACATCATTTTCCTGCGGTGTGAGTAGAAAAAGACAGACGCCCTTCCTTGCTGGAGGTGGCTGCCTGTGGAAGCCCCTTGGTTTGGCTCCTCAGGCAGCCCCTCCCCAGCCGGAACCCCTCGCACGGCAAGACAAGCCCCACCTTCAGCCTCACTGCCTGCCCCAGCCCAGCCCCTCCTGCAGCCTTTTTAAAGCCTTGGCCCAGCCCCATCCTCACCACCCCCATGCAGCCCCTTCATAGCCCACAGCTGGGCCAGTCCCACTTTCAGCCTCACTGGCCACACCTGCCAAGCTGGAGCCCAGCAGCAACAGGGCCCTGGCAAAGCCCCAAAGTACTTCACCCTTTTTTTTTTTCCCCACAAAGCCGGACAGAGCCCCCATTGACTTGTCGAGAGTACCAGGGCATCCGCTGCTCATTTCTGAAGCCCCGCCATCACCCTTGCCGCTTTCCCAAGTGCAGTACGGCTTCTGCTGGGCTTTCCCAGAGCACACTGAACTCCCTACTAGATCCTCAAGTGCGCTGCGTCTTAATCCAAGCTTTCCTGAAGCCCACTCCAGGACCTGCTGCCTTCCCAAGTACATCAGGGATCCTGCTGGGCTTTTAAAAAAAAAACAGCAGGTGCTCTGCTGCCTTCCCAAGATTTCACAAAAACTGAAAGGGCCCCTTATAACTTGCTGAGAGTGCCAAGGCTTCTGATGGACATTACCTAACCCCGCAGGAACACTTGCTGCCTTCCCAACTGCAACAGGGCTTCCAAAATGCCCGATGGGGCCCAAATTGACTTGCCAAGAGCACCAGGGAATGTGATGAATGTTCCCCAAGCCCACCAGAAGAGCAGCCGGGTTCCTGCCAGGGCTCCCCAAAGCCCCCCTGGTGCCCCCTCCGGGTTGCTGCTCCTCTGCACTATGGGGCAGGCGCTTGGGTCAACAGCTGCTGGCAGATTGATGCCTTAGCCCCGCCCCTCCCCTTTAGCCCCTTCCCCTGGAGACATTTTAGCCAAAATCTGTTTTATTCGCCTCGTTACAGGACCAGCCCCTCCCCCACCGGGGGGGGCGGGTTAATGCTCATGGAATGGGGCAGAGGGACCCTCCCTCCCTCCCAGACACTGGGGTCCCTGAAGGGGAGGGGGTAAGTGGGGGTCCCCATCTTTCCAGATGCCAGGGTCCTTTTTAGGGGGGGGTCACGTGGTCTCGGGTGGGGTCACCTGGCCCCTCCCACCTGGCCCCGTCCCTCTCGGGGGCGGAGCCGAGGGGCCTCGGGGGGTTGTTTGTCCTCCTCTGCCAGAGTCCGTGATTGGTCCATTTGAGCTGCCTGCAGTGGCCCCTGATTGGCCAGTGGACCCAGCAAGACAATTGGCTGGTGGAAGGGCCGCGGCGTGAGGGGATTGGCTGCCGCCTCCCGGCCAGGCGACACCATTGCGTAGCGGTAGGCAGGGTCCAGGTGGGCATCGGCCAATGGCAGGGTGCGGGTAGGGCCACCAGCGCATTCCATTGGCTGCCCGCTGCCACCTTCATGCTTCACCCCTGGGCATGGCCCCAGCCCTTGCACTCCATTGGCTGGCTCAGCAGAGTCCACGTTGTGATTGGCTGCAGTGGGGGTCTGGGTGGGGCTGAGGGAGGCCAGAGGGGACCCAGGGGAGGCCTGGCCTGGGGAGGACGTGGGGGGGCACTCAGGGAGGCCCCCCCGCCCCCCCCCCCCCGGACCTGCACCTCTAGGGGATCCCCAGGCAGCCCCCCAAAACCTGGGAACCCCCGTGGGGCCTCCAGGACCCCCCCAGGGACCCCTCAATGACCACCCCTAGGCACCCCCACCCCCCACAGGACCCCTCCCCAGGCTCCCCCAACAAGTCCCCCACCACCACTCCAGACCCCCAGGGACATTCCCATAACCTTGGAGCCTCCCTTGACCCCCCCCCTCACTCCACAGACAACCTCAAAGACCCCAGAAGCCCGCCTAGACCCTCCCCCCCCCCCAAAGGCCCTGGAACCCCTAACCTTGCAGAGCCACCCCCCACTTACCATTGGGTGCCTGGGGGGGCCTGTCAGGGGCTTGGGGGGGGCTGCAGGGGGCAGGGGGGGGCCGGGAGGCCTTTCCACGGAGGATGTCAATGACCTGAGGGGAAGTCAGAGTCAGCACAGCCCCCCCCCCCCCCATGCAACCCAAAACCCACCCATGCCATCCCACCAGTCCCCCCCCAGCGCACCCCCAGGTCCTTCCCCAGCACTCCCTGGCCTGGCCCCCCAAATCCTCCCCGGACCCCAAACCACTCTACTGCACCCCAAACCCCAAGCCCCTGCACCCCGAAACCCCTGCCCCCCCCCCATTGCACTCAATACCTCCATTGCACCCCATTCCTGCACCCCAAATCCCTCTGTACCCCAATCCCCCTGCACCCCAAACCACCTTGGAAACCACTCCCACACCCAACCCTTTGCACCCCACTTCCACACCCCAACCCCCCCTTGCAGCCCAATATCTCCATTACACCCCACTCCTGCACCCCAACCCCCCTTGCGCCCCAGTATCTCCATTACATCCCACTCCCGCACCCCCAAACACCCTTGCACCCCACTCCCGCACCCCAACCCCCCCTTGCACCCCAGTATCTCCATTACACCCCACTCCCGCACTCCAACCCCCCCCTCGCACACCACTTCTGTCCCCCAGCTCCCTGCGCCCCCCACCTGCCGGCTGCTGGCCACGGCCAGGGGGGTGTCGTTGTGGTAGTTCTTGAGGCCACAGTCGGCGCCGCTGCGCAGGAGCAGCCGCAGGACCCCCAGCAGCCCCCGCCCTGCCGCCGCGTGCAGCGCCGTGCACCCCGCGTATGACTGCGCGTTCACGCTGGCGCCCCGCTGCCGGCACCCCCAGGTCAGCGCCGGCACCCCCAGGTCAGCCCCCCCTGCCCCCCAGGCCCTCAAATTCTCACAGCCCCCCAGGCCCCCCAATTCTCCCAGCCCTGGTGACCCAAAGCAGCCCCAGCCACCCACCCCCCCAGGCCCCCAAATTCTCGCAGCCCCCCCCCCCCCCCCCCAGCCCTGGTGACCCGAAGCCCCCCCCCTGCCGCCTCGAGCCCCCCAAAGGAGCCCCCCCAGCCGAGCCCCCCCAGCCCACCTGCAGGAGCAGCTCGGCCATCTCCAGATCATTGCTCTCCACCGCATGCAGAAGCGGCGAGCGGCCACTCTTGATATCCTGGAGGGGCCCAAAATATCCTGGGGGGGGGCCCAAAACCTCCCTGACACAGCCCCCACCCCAGCCCCTTCCAGGCGCTGCTCCCCCCAGAATGCTCCAATCTCCCAGCACCAACGCAGCCCAGACACCCCGGCAGCGCCTGAGTGCCCACCCGCCCCCCGGCCCTCCAAAAGGCCTCTAAGCCCCCCAGGACCCCCCCCCCGAGACCCCTGGAGCCCCCCCCGAGCCCCCCCAGCCCTACCACGGCATCGATGTCAGCCCCGTGCTCCAGCAGCAGCAGGACGCTCTCGCGGGCGCCCGAGCTGACGGCCACGTGCAGGGGGGTCAGGCCTGGGGGGGGGCCACACAGACCAGGAGAGGGGGGTTGGGGGGGGTCAGCCCTCTGACATCCCCCCCGCCCCCCCCCCCAAGTCCTATGCAGGTTTGGGGCAGCACCGCCCATTTTGGCAGCCCCGTTGGCCCCCCTTCCTGTGCCCCCCCCATTGTTCCCCCATCACCTCCCTTCCTGTGCCCCTCAATTGTTCCCCCCTTTCTGTGCCCCCAACCACCCCCCATTTCCGTAGACCCCCATCACCCCCCATTTCTGTAGACCCCCCTCACCATCCCCCCTTCTCCACCTCCCATCGCCCCCTCCCTGTTTCAGTGCTCCCCATCAGCCCCCTCCCTTCTGTACCCCCCTACCCCCCCCTCCCCCATTTGGGTGCTCCTCTTTTTTTCTGTGCCCCTCCCCACACTCACCCCCCTGCTCATTCTCCTCCTCTGTGGGCGCCTCCCCCCACCATCTCAAGGGGGCCACGCCCTCGCCGCCACCTTCCCGCACCACGGGGACCCCCACCCCCCGTGACCCCCCCCCCAGGGCTCCCCCCGCCCCCCCTCACCCTCGTAGTTGCGGGCCTGAAGGTCGGGGCCCCCCCGGGGGCCGGGGCGCAGCAGCTCGCGCAGGCACCGGGGGCTGCGGCTCTCGCAGGCCAGGTGGGCGGCCGTGCGGCCCAGCCGGTCCAGGGCCATCGGCGACGCCCCGTGGGCCACCAGGAGCCGCACGAGCCCCGGCTGCCCCGTGATCACCGCCAGGTGCAGCGGGGTCTGCGGGGGGAGGCGTGGTGGGGCGGGGCAGGGCATGTTGGGGCGTGTCGGGGTGTGTTCGGGAGTGTTGGGGTGTGTCAGGGAGTGTCAGGCCGTGTTGGGGCGTGTCAGGGCGTGCCAGGGCGTGACGGGGCATGTTGGGGCATGTCAGGGCATGCCGGGGTGTGTGCTGGGGCGTGTTGGGGCATGTCAGGGCATGCCAGGGCACGTCAGGGCGTGTCGAGGAGTGTCAGGGCATGCCGGGGAGTGTCAGGGCATGTTGGGGCATGTCGGGGTGTGTCAGGGAGCATCAGGGCGTGTCAGGGCGTGTCAGGGCAGGGGGCGGGGCAGGGGGCGGGGTACCTCCCGGCAGCACCAGGGCCATGTGCCGAGGGCAGGCGACAGCCGGGGGGGGCAGGGTGCAGAGGGGCACCCCACAGCGCACACAAAGGCATGACGGGGGGGGGCTGCAAGGGGGGGGGAGGGCCTGCATGGGGCGGGGGTGGGCGCAGGGCACCTCCAAAGCTCCACAGGGGGTGGGCGAGGGGCGAGCGTGGGGCTGGCAGCATCTGGCTCCCCCCCACAAACCTCCCTGCCTCCCCACGTCCTCACCTGCCCCCCGCATCCCTCCCCTGCCCCCCGAACCACCCCAGACCCCCACCTGCCGCAGGCGATTGTACACATCCAGCTCCCGCCCCCCCCTGCAGGAACAGCCCCACCAGGCGCCGGGCGACCCCCAGGGCCCCCTGGGCCACAGCGATGTGCAGCGCCCTGGGGGGGACACGGGGTCACAGTGGGGGGGGGGCACGGCAGTGTGCAGCAGCCTGGGGGGGACACGGGGTCGCGGGGGACACGGGGGGGCACAAGGGGCCACGGCCATGGGGGGACACGGGGGGGACATGGGGCCACAGGAGGACACAGGCTCATGGGGGGCCATGGGGTCATGGGGGGCTATGGGGGTCACAGGCTCACGGGAGGACACGGGGGGGCCATGGGGTCACGGGGGGACATGGGCTCATGGAGGGACACGGGGGGGACATGGGGCCATGGGCTCACAGGGGAACACGGGGACAAAGGGGGGACATGGGGTCATGGGGGGACATGGGCTCACGGGGGCCACGGGAAGCGCCCTGGGGGCACAGGGGGGTCACGGGGGACACGCCAGACACGAGGGGACGCGGCGGCGGTGGGTCACAGCCACCTGGGGGGGGGAGGGGAAGGAGGAAGCCGCCCCTCCCCCCTGCGCTTCCAGTAAAGGGGCGTGGCCGGGGCAGTGACGTCAAGCGGCCGCAGGGCGGGGCCGGGGCAGCCCGGCGGGGCCGGGGATTCCCCGCAGAGGGGGGGGGCGCAGCGAGGGGTCCCCGAGGGGGGGTCCCACGGGGGGTCATTAGGGGGGGTCCCCACTGGAGGAGGGGGGGCATCAGACGGGTCCCACTGGCGGGGTCCCACCCGGGGGTGGCCTTGGGGGGTCCCACGGGGAGAGGGGGTGGGGGCCTATCGCGGGGGTCCCCACTGGGGGCGGGGGGGGGGTGTCCCCGACTCACGTGTCACCGTCCTCGTCCTGCCCGGTGGCGGCGGCGATGTCGGCTGCCAGTTGGGTCTCGGGGGGTCCCAGCAGGGCCAGGGGGGCGGGGGGGAGGGCGAGGACCCCCGGGGGGGCCACCAGCCCCCCTCCGGCCCCCCCCGTCCCCAGCAGCGGCAGTGGCAGCTCCCCCCGTAGCCCTAAGGGGGGGGGGGGGGGTCAGCGGGGTGACCCCGGCGGCCAGGAGGGGGACACACTCTCACCCCCCCACACCAGGCACCCCGGGGCGGGACACACACACACACACGGGTCTCACCTGAGAAGAAAGCGGCGGGCGGCAGCGGGGGGAAGCCGAGGCCGAGAGGGGCGCAGGCGGCCGGGGGGAGTGGTGGCGGGGGGGGCTCCGCGGGGCGCTTTCCCCCGGGGGGGGTCCCTGCCCCGGAGGGGGCCCCCCCATCGCCCCCCGCATCGCCGAGCGCCGTTTCCCGCAGCGGCAGCGACGTTTCGGGGGGTCTCGGGCCCGGGGGGGCACCGCGCCGCGTCCGTAGGTCCACGGGCAGCTCGTCCGCCATGGCGGGGGGGGGGGGCACCGGAGACACCCCCCCCCGGACGCCCCCGGTCCCCTCCCGGCCGCCCCGGTCCCGCCGCGGCGCGGAAGCGACCCCGGGACTTCCCCGCCGGCAGCGAAGGGACTTTCGGGGCCGCCTCCGCCGGGGGGGGGGGCGGAGGGGGGCCGGGGCCACCCCCACCCCCCCCCGCCCCGGCCCCGCCCGCGCCCCGGGAACCCCCTGGGGGGGGCGGGGGGTTCCCCGCAAGCGGCCCCCGCCCCTGGGAGGGGACCCGGGAGTCCCGGTGCTGCGCTGCCCCCTGGCGGATGGGCGGGGGACGGGGGCGGCCCGCAGCCCCCACCCCGAACAGGGGGACAGGGGCGTCCCGCAGCCCCCAACCCAAATCAGAGGAAATGGGCAACCCGCAGCCCCCACCTCAAATGGGGCACAGGGGAGTCCTGCAGCCCCCACCCCAAATTGGGGGACACAGGCATCCTGCAGCCCTCAACCCAAATCAGAGGACACGGGCGTCCAGCAGCCCCCACACCAAATGGGGCACAGGGGCGTCCTGCAGCCCCCACCCCAAATCGGGGGACATGGGCATCCTGCAGCCCCCTGTCCCAAACTGGGGAACAGGGGTCCTCCCACAGCCCCCGCCCCAAATCAGGGCACACGGGCATCCTGCAGCCCCCCACCCCAAATCAGATGACACTGGCATCCTGCAGCCCCTGCCCCAAACGGTTCCCGTGCACCGCACCATAGCTGTGTGCCTTGCACACACGTGTGCACACGCATGTGACCCCAGCTGACCCCCCCCCCCGCGGGCCCCCCCCCCCCCCCTCCACTCTGCCCAGAAACGCCCCAGAACATCCTGGTGGTGTCACACGCCCAGGGACGCCCAAAGCCCCCCGTGTGCCCCCCCACACGCCCCCCACTCCCCAAAAAAAATGCCCCCTCAGGAAGCGCCAGCCTGCACACACCCGCCCAGGCTATGCGCACACGCGTGTGCACACGCGTGACGGGGCCTGCTCGGGCCTGACAGGTTTGGCAGCTCGGGGCGCCTCGTCCCACGGCCATGGGGCCCCCCCTGGGCAGGGGGGCTGCAGCCACCCGCTGCCACCACCGCATCCCCCGGCACCACGGGGCCCCCCGCGGCCACGCCCTCCGCGACGCCCCTCGACAGCCCTGCGCCCACGGGGCTCCAGCCTCGGGGCCGGCCGGGCCCCCCCCACCGTTCCTGGCCTGGGTGGTGGCCGGGGCGCTGGTGGGGGTCCTGCTGGCCGGGGCCTTCGCGGCCGCCATGGTCCATCGGCGAGTCCGGCCCCACACACGACGCCCAGGGTAAGGCCACCAGGACGCCTGGGTCCCCCCCCAGACGCCTGGGTCCCCCTCCCCGGACGCCTGGGTCCTCCCCCCGGACGCCTGGGTCCCCCTCCCCGGACGCCTGGGTCCCCCCTCCCCGGACCCCGGGGTGGCTCCCCAGGCTCCCCTGGCTCTTTGCAGGGACGCGAGGAAACCCCCGGCCCCCCACGAGGGCGAGTGCTGGGCCCGGACGCCTGGGTCCCCCCCGGATGCCTGGGTCCCCCCCCCCGGCCGCGGGGGTCCCCCCCGGATGCCTTGGTCCCCCCCCAGCCGCCGGGGTCCCCTCTGGACGCTGGGGTCCTCCCGTCTCCCCCTCGACCCCCCCCCCCCGGGGAAGGAGGTGCCGATCTGCGACAGGGCGGAGCCCCCCCGGGGGTTGCGGCCACGCCCCCCCGAGGCGGCCACGCCCCCCACATCCCCCTTCCCTGTGAGCCGGCGCTGGGGTGGGGCGGGGGGGGGCCGGTCTCGGGGTGCGGCTGACACCCTCCCCCCCCACCCAATAAAGCGCCGCCGACCGCCGCCCTCATTGTGTTCCTCCGCCCGAGGGGCGCCGGGGGGTGGGGGGCGCTGCGGGGTGCTGCGGGGTGCGGAGCACAGCAACGCACGCGTGTCACACACGAGAGTCTCCGCTCCCGTCATCTCCTTTATTGTGCGGTCGGCCCTGCACGGGGGGGCCTCGGACCCTCCCCCCCGACACCCCCCCCTTGCCCCGCGGGGTGGACCCAGGCGTTCGGGGCAGCGCCCCCCCCGCTATTTCTGCCTGACCTCGGAGTAGACAGTGCCGCCGTCGAGCCGGGGCGAGGGGCTGCGGGGGCGCCGGCCCCCCGAGGGCGCTGAATGTCAAGGTCAAGTACTTGACCCCCTCCTGTGAAGCAGTGCCAGGCGTCAGGGACCCCCCCAGCAACAGGGAGGGGGGGCCCAGGCGTCGGGGACCCCCAAAGCCCGCCCGGACCCCCTTACCATGTCGTCCACGCTGACCGCAGCTGGGGCTTCTGTGGGGCAGAGATGGGAGGGGGGGGGTAAGATGAGCCCCCCCTCAAGGTGTGGGGGTCCCCACGACAGCCCAAGACATGGGGGGGGGGCAGAGGACTCACCGCTGGGGGGGGCGCTGGGTTTGGCTCCGTCGAGGGACGGGGGAGCGGAGGACCTGGGGGCAGAGGGGGAGCCTTGAGCAGGGCCCGGGGGGGGGGGCGTACCCTGGGGGGTTGTGTCCCTGGGGGAAGGGGTGTCCCTCCCGGGGGGGGGGGGTCCGTTACCTGCCGACGTGGCGCCAGAGCAGGTACCCCGGCGGCCACCAGCATCCCCAGCCCCAGCAGCGCCCCCAGGACGATGCCAGCGATGGCCCCTCCGTCGAGACCTGGGAGGGGGGAGGTGAAGGGGAGCCCCGAAATGGGGAGGGGGGGGGCCCCGGCCGCGAGGGTCACCCCCCATCCCACCCCCGGGCCCCCCACTCACCCCAGTCCGGCGGCAGCAGCAGCACGGCGGACTCGGCAGCTCGGCCCAGGGCCGGGTTGGTGGCCCGGCAGCGGTACTCGCCGGCCTGCTGGGGATCCCCGAAAACGAGGCGCAGGGGGCTCCCAGTGGCCAGGGTGGCGTTGCCATGGGCCCAGGAGAAGAGGGGGGGGGGGGGCGGCGGCAGCGGCACAGTGCAGCTCCAGGTGGGAGCCCAGCAGCGGGCGCAGGGGTCCCGGGGGGGTGATGGTGATCCCGTCGGGGCCGTCTGCGGGTGCCGGGGTGAGGCAGGCGCGGGGAGGGCGGGGGATGTGGGGAGGGGGACACAGGGGGGTGGGGGCAGCGATGGCGTGGGGGATGTGGGGCGTGGGGTACACGGGACGGTGACGGCGTGGTGTGAGTGAGGGGATGTGGGGACACGGGGATGGGGACATGGGACTGCGTGGGGGGCGCAGGGATGGACGGGGAGACGCGGGGATGGGGACGTGGGGACGTCGGGATGGGGCGGTGCAGGGGACATAGGGGTGGGGACGTGGGACAGCGAAGGACTGGAGGGTCCCAGGGGACGTGAGGACTGGGATGGGGACAGATGTGGGGGACGGCACAGGGATGGGGACGGACACGGGGCACACGGTGATGGGGCGGTGTGGGGGGACATGTGGGGATGGGGATGGCCGAAGGGATGCGGGGAGCAGGACGGGCACATGGGGGACGCCGTGGGGACTCACAGAGGACGGTGATGGTGGCGTCGTCGCTGCGGTTGGCGCCAGCGGCATTGCTGACCCGGCACGCGTAGGCCCCGGCATCCCCACGCCGCGCCGGCTGCACCGTCAGCGTCCGGTTGTCCGGGGACAGGGACAGGCGGCCGCCGGCCGGCACCGGCGCCCCGTGGCGCAGCCAGGCCACTGCCTCGGTGCCAGGGGGGCTGTGGCACGTCAGGGCTACCGTGTCATTCTCCGCCACCGTCACGTTGTCCGGCGTCACCGACGGCTGCGTCAGCGGGACTGCGCGGGGGGGACCGGGTGGGACAGGGTGGGGGCACACGGGGATGGACGGGTCGGGACCTCCCCCCTTGTGGGGACTGGGGCAGGGGTCGCGTGTCCGGCTGCTCCCGCTCCCAGTGCCACCCTGTCCCCGACCCGAAGCCCCTGGGCAGGGGGGTTGTCCCCACGCCTCCATCCCTAAGGGGGGGAGGGGTTCTGTCCCATGTCCCCCCATCCCAAAACCCCCGAGGCGGGGCACGGTGTTGTCCCCACGACCCCACCCAGCCTGAATCCTGCAGGGTCCCTACCCACCCTCCCAGGCACGATGCCCCTGGAGGGGGTGACACATGCAGCCCCCCGGGCTGGGGCAGCCCCCCTGTGCCCAGGGCAGCGCAGGGAGGCGGAAGCGCGGCCAAAAGTTAATGATTCACCGCGGGGACGGGGACGACGGGGGGCACCGGCGGCCCCCTGCAACGGCGCGGGCAAAGGCCGCCGGCACATGGCGCTCGCCAAGAAGCAGGGACGGACAGATGGACAGACGGACTCACGGTAGACGGTGAGGTTGAAGGTGGCGATGGTGACGGCGGGGAGCCGCAGGGCCACGGTGTAGGCGCCGGCGTCGCCCGGTCGCAGCGCGGCAAGGCGCAGGGCGCAGGCGGCGTCGCCCGTCTCCCGCCCGGTGTGCGCCGGTCCGTCCTGCTGCCCCAGCGGCGGCTGCACGAAGACACTCAGGATCTCGGAGGCGACGGCGGCGGTGGGCGCCCGGTGCCAGGAGCATGACACGACCCCCGTGGGCACCGGCTCCGGGGCCAAGGTGACGTTGCCCCCAGCCTGGGCGGCCTCGGGGTGCTGGCGGATGGTGAAACGGGGGGCTTGGCCCCACGCTGGCGGCGGGACGGAGAGCAGGAGGGTGGCTGCTGCAGGGGGGAAGGTGGTGTCAACCCCCTGGGGACCCCCCGAGGCTGGGGGAGACCCAGAGGGGACCCCTGCCACCCCGTGCCGCCCCCCCACCTGCCAGGACAGCGGAGCCCCAGGGGGGGCCCCGGTGCTTGGTGGCCCATGGCGGGTGCTCGGTGGCCCATGGCGGGTACCCGGCGAGAGGGAGGGGACGTTGCTGCCCCTCCCTGGGGGATGGGCTTCCCCACGGCAGCACTGGGGGGGGCGGGGGGGGGGGGGGGGGCAGCTGCCACCGGGGCATCCCAATGGCCCCCCCGACCGGGGACGGTGGCGGGGGGGGGGGGGGGGGCCAAAAGGCTGTGGGGGAGATGGGGACAGATGGCGGGACAGCATGGGGGACGTGGGGCGGGGGTGGAGACAGGCATGGGGATGGCATCGGGGACAAGGGGACAGGGGACAGCACAGAGAGGACAGGGGGACACGGCTATGGACAAGGGGACAGCGTGGGGGACGTGGGGACAGGGACAAAGCTGGTGGCAGCACAGACAGGACAGGGGGACACAGGGACGGATGGGGGGATACAGGGACGGTGGGGGCAGCAGGGGCCCGAGGACAGGGGCGGGGGAGGGGGGGGTCACTCACCTGCCGGGGGACATCAGGGCGTGGTGGGGGGGCGAGGGGGTGCCGGGGGTGGGGGGCAGCCCCGGGGGGGGCCTTGGCCGGTTCGGGGAGGGGGGGGTGAGGGCGCGGTGGGCGGGCGCCCCGCCAACACACACACACACACCCCCCCCCGGTGCTTCCCGGCAGCACCGCCCTGGCCGGGGGGGGGGGGGGTGAAGGTGCGGTCGGGCCCCCCCCGGGGGCAAAAATGGCTCCGTTGCTGCTGCTGCTGCTGCTGCTGCTGCTGCTGGGGGGGGGGCGTGGGGGTCCCCGCCACTCCTCAGCACCTCCTCCCGGGGGTGGGGGCCGCCCACCGGCATCACGCCCCCCTGGCGATGCCCCCCCCGAGACCTGGGGGGTCTCACGGCGGCGGCGCTCCCCCGGGACGGTGGTGTGCCTGCAGGAGAGAGGGTGAGAGGGTGTGGGGGTTTGGGGGGGTACACACACCCCTTGCCCCCCCCCTTCTGACCCCCCCCCCCCCGCCCCCTCCAGGTTCCTCTCGCCCCTCCAGGAGCGGCCGGCGCGGACGATGCCCCCAGCGCTGCCGCCCCCGCGGCCCCACCAGGGGGCTCGCCCTGCCCCTCTAGGGACCCACGCGGACCCCCCCGGACCTGCGCGGACGCCCCCCGACCCCCCCCTTTGACCCCTCCTGACCCCTCCAGACGTCCTCTGGCCCCCCCGAACCCCCTGACCCGCCCCGATCCCCTTCAGCCCCGGAACCCCCCGGACCCCCCCTAAACCCTCCGTGACGCCCCCGACCCCCCCCTTTGACCCCTCTGACCCCTCCAGACGCCCTCTGCCACCCCGACCCCCCCGTGACCCGCCCCGACCCCCTTCAGCCCCGGAACCCCCCGGACCCCCCCCAAACCCTGTGTGACCCCCCCCCCTTTAAACACACTCCCCCCCCCCCTCCGCGACCCGCCTGTGCCGCCCTCGAATCCCACAGCCCCCCGGAGTGGTCACGTGACTCCGGGGGTCTCCGGGGGCGGGTCGGGGGTCGCCCCCAATAAAGGCCTCAGCAAAGCGCCGGCTCCGCTGCGTCGGGTCGGGGTCGCGACCCCGCGGGTTGGGGGGGGGGGGGGGGGGGGGGGAGGGGGCGCTGCGTCGGGGACCAGCACGCATGCTCGCGCTGGGGAGGGCGCGGCGGCGGTTGCCAGGCAACACGCGCGGCGTTGATTGGCTGCCCGTGCGTCACGTGTGCGGAAGGCGGTGGGGCGGGACGGAAGAGCGGAGGTGGGAAGGGGGAGCGCAGAGCGGGGGGGGGGGGGAGCAAAACTGGGGGGCGGGGGGACGGGACGACCAAGGGGCGAAAACAGCCCAAGCGGGGCGGGGGCGGGGCCGACAGACTCGAAAGGGGGGGGGGGGGCGGGGTGTCACGAGCCCGGGGTCACCCCGCGGCCGCCTCCGCCCCCGTCCCGCAGCCGCCCCCCATCCGTCCCCCCGCCCCAGTGCCCCACTGTCCCCCCCTGCCCCACTCCCTTGCTCAACCCTGGCTCCGCCCCCACCAGACACCCCCGGGACCCCCCCGCCCCCCTCCCGCCTCCCCTCTGCCCCACTGGCGCCCCCCGGGACCACCCCTCCAGCGCCAGCCCCCGCCCCCGTCCCGCTGCCTTTGCCCCTCCTGGGGCGGGGGGTTGCAGTGGGGCACCGGCCCCCCATCGCTGATCCTCCCCCCCCTGCCCCGCAGCCGTGGCCCCATAAGTGCCTCTCGTCCCCCATAACCCTCCACCGCCCCCCTGCCCCACCGCCGTGGCCCCATAAGTGCCCCTCATCCCCCTCGTCCCCCTCAACCCTCCGTTGCCAAGTGCCCCGTGTCCCCCACAACCCTTCCTCGCCCCCCCTGCCCCACAGCCGTAGCCCCATAAGTGCCCATTCTCCCCCATAACCCTCTGCCGCCCCCCTGCCCCACAGCCGTAGCCCCCTAAGTGCCCCTCATCCCCCATGGCTGATCCTCACTCCCCTGCCCACCCCCTTGGCCCCATAAGTGCCCATTCCCCCCCAATAACCCTCCGCCGCCCCCCTGCCCCACACCCTTGGCCCCGTAAGTGCCCTGTGTCCCCCATAACCCCCTGCCTGTAACCTTGGCCCCGTGGCCCTCCCGACCCCGGCCGGCCCAGCCCCAGCCACCCCCCAGGGACCCCCCCCCCGCGCCAGCCCCTGCGTCCTCCCGGGGTGGGGCGTCGGGGGCCGGTTGATAAGGGGGCGCCCAGCCACCCCCCCGACCCTCTCTGTGTCCCCCCCTGTCCCCCCCAGCAGCAGGATGGACGCCCGCCCGCTGTTCCAGGCGCTGCGGGTGCTGGCGGACGACAACGCCGCCTTCTTCCAGCGCCTGGGCACCGAGAGCGGCCGCCGCTTCGCCGCCGCCTTCGCAGCCCTGCGGGAGCACGGCCGGCGCCTGGAGCCTGCCCTGCGCCACTTCGCCCGCCTGTGCCACCGCTTCGACCTGGACGAGGCCACGCCAGGCAACGGCTACCGCAGCCTGGTGCAGGCGGCGCGGTGCTGCCTGGCCCACGCCGTGCACAAGAGCCGCTACGTGGCCGCCCACCGCCGCAGCCTCTTCTTCCGCGCCGGGCACAACGCGGCCGAGCTCGAGGCCTATGGCGCGGCGCTGGCCCAGCTGCGGGCCCTGCTCTGGCTGGCGCAGCGGCTGCTGGCCCACAGCCGGCCCGGCTGCCTCTTCCCGCCCGAGGAGGCCGGCGTGGGCGAGCTGGTGCTGCGCGAGTACAGCACCATGCGCAATGGGTGCTTCTACGGGCGCTGCCTTGGCTTCCAGGTGGCGGGGGGCGGCGTGGGGAGGAGGGGGGACGGGGGGATGGGGAGGGGGCTGCGGGGACAGGGGGACAGGGGGCGCAGGGGCGTGGGGGGCACGGGGATGTGGGGATGGGGGTGCAGGGGCGGGGGGACGGGGGGCTGCGGGGACGTGGGGACACGGGGAGGCAGGGACAGGATGTCACAGGGGACAGGGGTGTGGGGACGTGGGGCTGCAGGGACAGGGGTACGTGGGGACACAGGGACAGGTCCCAGGGACACGGGGAGCGTGAGGACAGGGGCACAGGGGACATGGGGAGAGGGCTGCAGGGACACGGTGCCGCGGAGTCCAGGGACGTGCCGGGAGGTGCGTGGGGGTCACGGGCACATGGGGACCCGTCCCTGGGGTGGCGGGGACCCCCGGTGACCCCCTGGTGCCGTCCCCGCAGTTCGCCCCCTCCATCCGCCCATTCCTGCAGGCCATCGCCATCGGCCTTGTCTCCTTTGGCGAGAACTACAAGCGCCACGACATGGGGCTGGGTGAGCACTGGCGGGGCCGGGGTGGGTCCTGGGGGTCAGCCCGCTCCCTCACCGCCCCCCTGTGTGTCCCCCTTCCCCCAGGGGTGGCCGCCGGGTCCCTCTTCACCAGCGGGAAGTTCGCCATCGACCCCGAGCTGCGGGGGGACGAGTTCGAGCGCCTGACGCAGAACCTGGACATCCATTTTTGGAAGAGCTTCTGGAACCTGACCGAGACCGAGCTGCTGGCGGTGAGCAGGGACCCCCCACGACCCCCCCGGCCCACGGGACCCCTCCAAGACCCCCTGGGCCCCCCTAAGACCTCCAGCCCCCCCTAGACCCCCACAGGACTCCCCAGACCCTACTGACACCCCCCCCAGGACCTGTGGGACCCCTCCAAGCCCCTCAGGACCCGCCTAAGACCTCCAGCCCCCTCCTGGACCCCCCCAGGACTCCCCAGACCCCACTGACACCCCCGCCAGGACCCGTGGGACCCCTCCAAGCCCTCCTCAGCTCTCAGGACCCCCCTGAGCACCCTGGGCCCCCCTAAGACCTCCAGCCCCCCCGGACCCCCACAGGACTCCCCAGACCCCACTGACCCCCACCAGGACCAGCGGGAACCCTCCGAGCCCTCCCCAGCCCTGAGACCCCTTCGAGCCCCCCAGGACCTCCCTGGGACTCCCCAGGACCCCACTGAGACTCTGGGACCCCCCTGAGCCCCGCAGCCCCCCCTGGGCACCCCTCCCTGGGACCCCCCTGAGCCCCCCATCACCCCCTCACCCTGGGCATAGTGGCTGCTGGGGGAGGGGGGGCCAGGGGGGTGCTGCGGGGGGCCCGCTATGGGGTGGCAGAGGGGGTCCCCGACCCCCCTAACTGACCCCCCTCGCCCTCTCACCCCCCACAGTCGGTGGCCACCATGACGGCCACGCAGGTGGGGGTCTGCCGGTCGCTGACGGTGCCCCCCGAGCCCCTGGAGCTGCCGCTGGCGGCCGACCCCTCGGTCACCGTCACCATCAGCCCCCCGGTCGCCCACACCGGCCCCGGCCCCGTCCACATGCGGCTGCTCTCGTACCACCTGCGCGAGGGGCAGGTGGGGGCTACGGGGGGCTGTGGGGGCTGCGGGGGCTATGGGGGGGCTTCCGGGGGCTGTGGAGGGCTGCGCGGGGTGTCCCTGCCTGGGGCGGTGGGGGGACGCGTGGGGCAGGGGTCCCCCACTGCGGTGGGGGGCTCGCTGACCCCGGCGCCCCCCGGCAGGACAGCGCGGCGCTGAGCGCCCTGACCCGTGCCGAGGGTCCGCGGGGGCCGCGGCGGTGGTGGCAGGGCCCCCCCCTGCCCCCCTCGCCCGCCCTCCTGGTGCACTTCCACGGGGGGGGCTTCGTGGCGCAGACCTCGCGCTCGCACGAGCCCTACCTGCGGGGGTGGGCGCGCGACCTGGGCGCCCCCATCCTCTCAGTCGACTACGCGCTGGCCCCCGAAGCCCCCTTCCCCCGGGCGCTGGAGGAGTGTTTCTACGCCTACTGCTGGGCCCTGCGCCACTGCCGCCTGCTGGGTGGGTGCGGTGGGGTGGGGGGGCTGCTGTGGGGTGAGGGGGGGGCTGCTTCTACGCCTGCTGCTGGGCCCTGCGCCACTGCCGCCTGCTGGGTGGGGCTGGTGGGGTGCTGGGGGGTGGAGGAGCTGCTATGGGGGGAGCTGCTGCCTATGGAGCAGGGGGCTGCTGGGGGGGTGGGGGTCTGCCATGGGCTGCGGGGGGGGGGGTTGCTGTGGGGTCAGCGCCCAGCTGTGGGGCAGGGGGCTGCTGGGGGGTTGCTGGGGGGCAGGGGGCTGCCAGGGAGTCTCCGGGTGACTGCCGGGGGTCCCCGCAGGCTCGGCGGCGCAGCTGGGGGGTTGCTGTGGGGCAGGGTGCTGCTGGGGAGGTGGTAAGGGGTCAGGGGCGTCGCTGTGGGGGTCTCAGGCTGCCGGGGGTCCCGCAGGCTCGACGGCGCAGCGCGTGTGCCTGGCGGGCGACAGCGCGGGGGGGAACCTGTGCCTGAGCGTGGCGCTGCGGGCGGCGGCGGCGGGGGTGCGGGGGCCCCACGGGATCGTGGCCGCGTACCCCGTGACGCTGGTGCAGGCGGCCGCGTCCCCCTCCCGCCTCCTCACCCTGCTGGACCCGCTGCTGCCCCTCGGGGTGCTCTGCAAGTGCCTCAGCGCCTACGCAGGTGGGGGGGGCGGGGGGGGCTGGGAATTGATGGGGGGCTGGGGGGAGATGGGGGGCGGGGGGAGATGGGAATTGATGGGGGGGCTGGGGGAGATGGGGGGCGGGGGAAGATGGGAATTGATTGGGGGACGGGGGGGCTGGGGGAGATGGGAGACAGGGGGGACGGGGGGGAGATGTGGAGAGATGGAGGACATGGAGATGTGGAGAGGTGGTCTGGAGGAGACGGGGGGACTTGGGGGGGATGGGAATCGGGGGGATGTCGGAGATGGGGGCTAGGGGAGGTGGGGGACACGGGGGAGATGGGGGACGGGGGGACTTGGGGGGGGATGTGGGGAGATGGGAATTGGGGGGCTGGGGGACGGGGGGCCTGGGGGAGATGGGAGACAGGGGGACACGGGGGACATGTGGAGAGATGGTCTGGGGGAGATGGAGGATGGGGGGATGTGGGGGAGATGGGGGACAGGGGACTTGGGGGGACGTGGGGAGATGGGCTGGGGGACATCAGGGGACACGGGAGATGGAGGACAGAGGGACATGGGGGGCTGGAGGAAGGTGGGGGCACGGGGAGGATGGGGGACGCGTAGGATCCCCCCCGCCCCGGTCTGCTGGGGCCGTTTGGGGACCCCCTTGTCGCCCCGCCCCCCAGGGACGGAGGAGGAGGCCGAGCCCCACCCCACGCCGGAGCCCCTCGGCCCCACACGGCTGCTGCTGCGCGACCTGCGCCGGGGGGCGGCCGCCTGGCTGGGGGGGCTCCTCCGCGGGACCCCCCCGCACCCCGGTACGGGGCCGAGCCCTGCGGGGGGGGTGTTGGGGCGCTGGGGAGCGCGGGGGGGGCATTTGGGGGACATGGGGATGGGTTTGGGGGGGCACCAGGGAGGGAGGGGGATTCGGGGGCACGGTGAGGGGGGGTGTTTGGGACATGGCGGGGGGAGTTTGGGAACACTGCAGGGCGGCGTTTGGGGTCATGGGGAGTGTCGGGGGACATGAGGGGGTGTTTGGGGATATGGGGCAGGGGATTTGGGGTCCTCACCCCCCCCCACCCCCCCGCAGACCCAGCGCACAAGAGCCTCGCGGAGGGGGGGGCACCAGAGCAGGAGGAGCCCCCCGGCTGCCCCCAGGACCCCCCCGCCGAGGACGGGGATGAGGGGCTGGGGTACCCCGACGAGTTCCAGCCACTGCGGAGCCAGGGGCCCCCCGCCCGCTTCGTGGTGCCCCCCGCCCCCCTGTCCAGGAACCCTTACATGTCCCCGCTGCTGGCGCCCGACGGCATGCTGGGGGGACTGCCCCCCGTCCACCTCGTGGTGAGACCCCCGAGACCCCCAGTCCGCCGTGACCCGCTTCCGTGTCCCCTGACGCCTTGCACCCCCCCACACAACTCTGTGACCCCCGTGTCCCCTCTGAGCTCTTGTGACCCTGACACCCCCCTGCCCCCTGTGTCCCCCCTGACCCCTTGTGACCCCTGTACCCGATGTCCCCCCTGAACCTTTGTGACCCCTGACACCCCCGTATCCCCCCTGAGCCCTTGTGACCCCAACACCCCCCTGCCCCCCGTGTCCCCCCCTGACCATCTGTGACCCGACACCCCCATGGCCCCACATCTCTCTGCTGGCCCCCTCTGACACCCCCATGACCCCCATGCCCCCCACCCTGTCCCGCCCCTGACACCCTAGTCCCCCACGTCCCCCTGCCCCCCTGTGCCCCCCCACGTCTCCCTGACCCCCCGCCATGTCCCCCCTGACCCCCTGCCCCCCCCAGGCCTGCGCACTGGACCCGATGCTGGACGACTCGGTGGCGCTGGCCCAGAGGCTGCGGGCACTGGGGCGGCCGGTGACGCTGCGGGTGGTCCCCGACCTGCCCCACGGCTTCCTCAGCCTGGGGACCCTCAGCCCCGAGACCCGCCAGGCCACCGCCCTCTGCACGCGCCTCATCCGCGACGTCCTCCAGCCCCCCAGCGCCCCCCTGGACGGCCCCCGCCGGGGGTCCCTGCTGCTGGGGACCCGCAGGGACAGCCTGGCCCCCCTGGACGGCCCCCGCCGCGGGTCAGTGCTGCTGGGGTCCCGCAGGGACAGCCTGGCCCCCCTGGACGGCCCCCGCCGTGGGTCAGTGCTGCTGGGGACCCGCAGGGACAGCCTGGCCCCACAGGACACCCCCCGCCGTGGGTCGGTGCTGCTGGGGACCCGCAGGGACAGCCTGGCCCCACAGGACACCCCCCGCCGCGGGTCGGTGCTGCTGGGGACCCGCAGGGACAGCCTAGCCCCACAGGATGCCTCCCGCTGTGGGTCGGTGCTGCTGGGGACCCGCAGGGACAGCCTGGCCCCACAGGACGCCTCCCGCCGTGGGTCGGTGCTGCTGGGGACACGCAGGGACAGCCTGGCCCCACAGGACGCCCCCCGCCGTGGGTCAGTGCTGCTGGGGGGCCTCCCGGAGAGCTCAGCAACCCACAGCACAGGGGGCATGGGGAGCCTTGGCCCTCCGGCTGCAGTGACCCATGGCCTCGGGGCTGCAGCGACCCACAGCTTGGGGGATGCAGGGGGCCCTGGCGCTGCCCCGACCCACAACTCAGTGGCTGCAGCCAACCCTGGCACAGGGGGCACGCCGGCCCATGGCAACGGCACTGCGCTGACCCACGGCGACAGCACCAACCCAACCCACAATGATGGCACCACCCCGACCCACGGCAGTGGCATCACACTGACCCATGGCGATGGCACCGCACTGACCCACGGCGATGGCACCAACCTGACCCACAATGATGTCACCACCCCGACCCACGGCGACAGCCCCACACCAGTGACCAGCTCCCACGCCGCTCTGACCCACGGCACCAGGGTGGAAGGCAGTGGTGCTGCTGCGACCCACGGCACCAACACAGCCCTGACCCACGGCGCGGCGTCCCCCCCCGAGGCCGGGGCAGCCCCCCGGCGCCCCTCGCCGCCACCCCTGTGCTGCGGGGCCCTGGCGCAGGGGGGGACCCCTGGTCCCAGCCCGGCGCCTCCCGGGGGGCGCAGTGGAGCCCAGCCGGGCGCCCGCCGCCCCAGCGGCCCCGCGGGGCGCGAGGTGGGGTCCTGACACCCCCCCCCCCAGGTGTGTGTGTCTGTCGGGGGGGGGGCGGGCCCGGCCCCTCGAGAGAATAAAGACCCGCTGGCACCACCGCGGCCCCGTCGTGGCGACCGGGGCGGGCGGGGGGGGGGGTACACGACACACGACGGACGCGGGAGAGCCCGAGCCCCGGTCCGGCGGCAATGAGCCCCGAGATGGCAGCTGTGGGGCTACGCCAGCGGCGTATGGATGGGGGGGGGGGGGGGGGGCGGGCGGGGTGTGCGCTGCCGCCGCGCTGAAGGGGTAATACTCACGCAGGAAGCGTAGGCGCCACGCAAAAGGCGTACAGAGGCGGCAGTTGTGCGTTGCCGCCGCGCAAACGGCGTAATGCCCACGTAGGATGCGTAGCCGTCACGCAAATGGCGTGGCCTCACGTAGGATGCGTTGCCGCCGCGCAAACGGCGTAATGCCCACGTAGGATGCGTAGCCGTCACGCAAGCGGCGTAGAGGCGGGAGCTGCCGCTACGCGAAGAGCGTAACACCCACGTTACGAGCGTAGTTCCCACGCAAACGCCGTAGGGCAGGTGGGCTGGGAGCGGCCCGAGGGCTCCCTGGGGGCCCCCGCTGACGACAAACGTGGGGGGGCATTGGCCCCAAAACGTGACACATCAACCGCCCCCCGACTGCCCCCCCACCCCACCCCCCGGCTGATTTCAGGGACACGCTGGGGGGCACAAACGGTGTTTATTAAACACCCCCACCCCCCCACGCACAACGGAGGGGGACACAAAACTGGGTGCAAGGAGCCCACCCCCCCCCCCCCCCCCAAACCCCGGAGTGACTCCCCCCCGGCAAAGGGCCGCAGGCAGCACAAACACCCCCCCCAACGCCCCCTTCAATAAATACAGGAGGGGGGGCCTGCACCCTGACAACCCCCCGCTGCTCCCCAAAAGAGGGGCTGCCCCTCCCCCCATAAATACTGGAGTGTTTTGCCCAAGTCCGGGGGTGCCCCCCCTGCCCCCTCCCCTCAGAGCGCCATGGAGGTGAGCTCGTGTGCCAGCCCCCCCTTGCGCGCTGGGGGGCCCCCCCCGTACTCCTGCAGCCCCTGGCGCAGCGTCACCAGGGCCGAGGCCAGGGCAGCGCGGTGGGGGCCCCGTGGGCCCCCCGGCAGCTGCAGCAGGAGGGTGGCCACCGCCGCCACCCCGTCCTCGGTGGGCTCCAGCGTCACCGGGCCAGCGCCCGGCCGGGGTAGGGGGGCCGGGGTGGCAGCGGCGGCGGCGGCGGTGGTGGTGGGGTGTCGGCGGTGGCGGGGAGGTGGGGGCCCTGGGGGCGCCCCCCGCTCGAAGCAGACGGTGACCTTGGCGAAGGGGCGGCTCGCCATCTTGCTCATCTCCTGGAGGTGCCGGCGCTGCTCGTGGCGGGCGTCAAGCCCCTGCTTGGCCTTCCAGAGCAGGACGCAGAGGGCGAGGAAGAGGAAGAAGCAGGAGAAGAAGACGGAGAAGAAGACGAAGAGGTCGATGTGGGCCTGGTCCTGGCGGAAGAAGAGCAGCCCCTGCGAGGGGCCGCCCCGCGGGCCCCCCACCCCCAGCAGCAGCAGGTAGAAGCGGCTGGACTTGAGGGGGTGCAGGGCGTGGGGGTAGGTGAGCACCAGGCGGTCCCGCACCCCCCGCACCACCAGCGCCGCCGCCGCCTCCCGCACCGTCAGGTAGGTCACCAGCCCGCCGGCGCGCTCCTCCCGCAGCCGCGTGGCATTGGCGGCGCTGCCAGCGCCGGTGCCGGCGTGGGGGGTCTGGAGGCGGACGACGTGGCGGCCGGTGGCGGGGTCGACGTCCACGGCGAAGGTGTCGTAGGCGGTGGAGACGAAGAGGTCGACGCCGCCGAAAGTGACATCGAGGGTGATGCGGATGTCGACGTTGGTGAACTTGGGCTGGACGCCGAAGAGGACGGTGCGGCCGGGCGGCAGGTGCTGGAGCTGGGGCTGGTGGAAGCAGTTGCTCTGCGAGGTGGGGTCCAGGCAATACTCCTGCTCCACCGCCATCAGCCGGTAGCACTGCTGGCCCCCCACCGGGTGCCCGTGGAAGGAGTCCCGGCACTTGGCGCACTGCGGTGGGGACACGGGGGGGGACACGGACATGGGGGGGGGGGACAGACACACGGAGCGTCCATCAGCAGCTGCGGCACCGGGGATGGGGGGACGGGAGGCGGAGCAGAGGGACGGGAGCGGGACCCGGCGTGGGGCGGCACGGGGAGCTGGGGCCGCGGGGACGGGAGCACGGGGACGGCATGGGGACATGGGGCACAGGGACGGGAGCACAGGGACGGCAGAGGGACACGGGGGTGCACGGATGGGAGCAGGGAACCGGCGCAGGGGCGGCATGGAGACAGCACGGGGACACGGGGCGCACGGAGAGGAGCGCGGGGGCGGCAGGAGGACGTGGGGCGCGGGGCCGAGGGGGAACGGGGCCGTGGGGGGCAGGGGGTGCCGGCGCTCCGACCTGCTGCTTGTAGCACTCCTTCTTGTCGGCGGGGCTGGTGCCGGGGCAGCTGCCGGTCTCGGTGTTGTTCTGGCACGGGCAGCCCGTCCCGTCCAGCTCGTTGCACGTGTCCGCGTGCCCGTTGCACTGGCACCTTCAGGGGGGCGACACCGCGTGAGGGCGCGTCCCTGCGCACGAGGGCGCGTGCGTGGGGGTCCCGTGGGTCCCCCCTCAGCCCCACACGAGGGTCCCCCCCGCCGTACCGGGTGCAGGCGCCGTCGAGGAGGAAGAAGCCGGGCCGGCAGCCGTCACAGCGCTCGCCCACGCTGTTGTTCTGGCAGTCCACGCACACGGCCGCCTCCTCGCTCGGCCCCTCCGACACCCACGTGGGGATCTGGGGGGCAGCGAGGGGGTGAGAGGGGGGCACGGCCGCCCCACGGCGGGGACGGGGGACACTGCCCCCCATCCCCGAGCGGGGCGAAACAGGGAGCCCCAGGACGTGGGGCAGGGGACGGGGACGCCCCCCCGAAGCCCAGGGCGCGGGAGCGGAAGCCCCCCACCCCCTCGCCGCGGGGCAGCCCCACTGACCATGGCGGGCTCGAGGGGGAAGCGCGCGGGGTCGCGGCGGGCGCGCTCGTAGTCGTCGCGCGAGAGGCAGACGGCGGCGTTGTGGCGGCAGAAGCTGCGGCACGGCCGGCACGTGCCCCCCGCTCGCGCCGAGCCCACGAAGAGCGGCCGGCACCGCTCGCACTGCGGGCCCTGCCGTGGCGCAGCATCAGCCCCGTCGCCCCACGGCCCCCCGGCATCGCCCCCCACGGCCCCCCTGCCATCCCGCCCCGCAGGCCTCCCGGCTCCTCTCCTGCACCCCCCTGCCCCATCGCCCCCCAGGACCCCACGCTATGGCCCTCCCAGCTCCTCTCCCGCAGCCCCCTGCCCCACACCCCGCCCCACAGCCCCCCGCCCCACACCTGGGTGTTGTTGAGGCACTGGAGGCAGCGGTCGCGGGCGGCGGGGCCCTGGCACTGGCTGTGCCCGTTGCAGCGGCACGGCACCGCGCAGTCCTCGCCCACGAAGCCGAAGTGGCAGCGGCAGCGGTTGGGCTCCACGCACGTCCCGTTCACGCAGCCGCGCTCGCACACTGGCCGGCACGCGCCCGTGCCGCTGCGGGGGGGCTCGCACGGGGGCTCGGGGGCACGGGGGGGTCCCCGTGCCCCCACACCCGCTCCCTACACCCTCACGGGGGGGCGCCCCGGGCGTGCGAAGCCTCGCAGAGCTCGGGTGGGGGCGGCTTGTGTAACGCTGCCCTTGTGCAAACCACTCGTGCAACAACCCCCTCGTGCAACACCACCCCCACGCCCTGCTGCCCCTGCGCAGCACCCCCTGGCAGTGCCCCCCCTTGCCCCCCACTCACTTGTGGGGCATGTAGCCGCTCCGGCAGTGCCCCCCGTGCCCCCCCCCCCCCCCCGCTCACTTGTGGGGCGCACAGCCCCCCGGACTCACTTGTGGGGTGTGTAGCCGCTCCGGCAGGCACAGCGGAAGCCCCGTGGCAGGTCCCGGCACTCCTGGCTGGCGCCGCAGTCGTGGTGCCCGTTCAGGCACTCGTTCTCGGGGGGGCACCCCAGGAAGGCCCACTGCGCCCCCGCCCCACACGCCTGCGCCAGCCCTGGGGGGTGGCAGGGGGGGATGGGGGGTCTGGGGGCAACCCTGGGGCTGCCCCACACGCTGCACAGGTCCCACCAGGCACACCATAACCCCCCCACCACCACCACCTCCCACACACCCCATACCCCCCCCACCCCCCCAGGCACCCCATAGGCCCCCCAAGCACCCCACAACCCCCCCCCCCACGTCCCATAACTTCACCCCCCACACGCACACCCCTCCCAGCCCCCCCCCCAAGGACCCCATAAACCCACACACACCCCCCACAGCTCTCCCCAAGCACCTCAAACCCTCCCCCACTCCCTCCAGCACCCCCTCAGCCCCCCACACTCCCCCCCAGCCCCCCCATACCGTGCCGGGGGCCGTGCAGGCCGCCCTCCAGGCAGCGCCCGCTGCCGTTGTGCCCGCGCCGGGCGCACCACCCGCACCGGGGCAGCCGGAGGCACTGGGAGCACTGGGAGGCGCCGGCGCACCCGGGGGTGCAGCTCTCGGCCCCCCGCAGCAGCCGCCCGCAGCCCCCCGCTGCGCAGCGCAGGGGGACGTAGCTGGGGCTCATGCACTAGGGGGCAGGGGGGGTCAGGGGGGCTGCGCCCCACAGCCCCCCGAGTGCCCCCAGAGCCCCTGCTCAGCCCCCTGAGTGCCCCCCAGCCAGCCCCCCAGCACCCCCCTACACCCCACAGCCAGCCCCCCAGCCCCCAGCTCAACCCCCAGCACCCCCCTACACCCCCCAGCCAGCCCCCCAGCCCCCAGCTCAACCCCCCAGCACCCCCCTACACCCCATAGCCAGCCCCTCGCTCAGCCCCTAAGCACCCCCCTACACCCCACAGCCAGCCCCCCAGGGCCCACCTGCTGCAGGCTGACGCTCCAGACGCAGTGCTGCCACCCCCCGTCGGCCCCCTTGGAGGCGAGGCAGGGGGCGCAGGCCGGGTGCTGGTGGCAGGGTGTGGGGCAGGGCAGGGGGGGCGAGGACTCCACGGGCATGGGGGAGACGTTGAGCAGCGAGTGGCTGAAGCAGGTCCAGTCGTAGGTGGGCTGCACGCTCAGGATGCGCCGCGTCTCGCCTGGGGGCCACGGGGGGCTGGGGGCGGCGGCGCTACGCCCCCCAACCCGGCCAGGGCGTGGGGCAGCCCCCCGGCTCGGCCCCGCTGCGCCCCACTCCCGGCCCCGTTGCACCTCCTGATCTCAGCCCCGCTGCGCCCCACTCCTGGCCCTGCTGTGCCCCACTGCCAGCCCCACTGTGCCCCACTCCCGCCAGCCCCCGCGCCCCCCGCCCCGTACCGGTGCGCTTGAACTGCCGGGTCCACATGCACTTGCCCCCGGCCGTGCACTTGGGGCAGTCGGAGGCCTCGCACGACACCTCGGAGCAGTTGGCGGCGGCGAAGATCTCGCGCTGGTTGATGCGACAGTCGTTCTCCGACGTGCAGCTGCCCCCGGCCCCGATGCAGGCGCCCTCGGGGCAGTTGGTGCACCACTTGCACGGCGGGGGGGCCTGCGGGCGGCGGGGGGTGAGCCGGGGGTCCCCGGGGGAGAGGAGGGGTGCTATGGGGTGAGCGGGGGGTCCTGGGAGGTGAGGTGGGGTCCTAGGGGGACAGGAAGGGTCCTATGGGGTGAGCGGGGGGTTCTGGGGGGCGAGGAGGGGTCCTACGGGGTGAGGTGGGTGTCCCATGGGGTGAGCCGGGGGTCCCAGGCCAGCACTCACCGGGGGGCCGCGGCGCAGGGCGTGGGGGTGCAGGGCCAGGCACTCGCTGCAGCTGCGGAGGCGCCGGCAGTCCTGTGGGGCGCGGGGCGTGGGGGCGCAGGGGGACACAGGGGTGCAGCCCAGCCTGCGGCGGGGCATCTCATTTGCATCTCATTTGCATCTCATTTTGATTCTCATTTGCCTGTGGGCCCCGCCCACCCCTGACCTGCGTGTGACCCCCCACACCCCACAGAAACACCCACCCCACAGCACCCTGGGCACCCCCTGCACCCCCTCCCACACCATAGCGCCCCACACACCCTCTCCTACCCCATAGCACCCCACAGCTGCTCCACAGACTCCCCCAACCCCATAGCACCCCATAGCACCCCACAGCTGCTCCATAGAACCCCCAATCCCATAGCACCCCACAGCACCCCACACACCCCGCACCCCATACAGCCCGTCCCACCCCATAGCACCCCACAGATCCCCTCCCACCCCACAGCTGCCCCACAGACCCCCCCCACCCTGTAGCACCCTGTGCGTCCCCCGCACCCCCTCCCCCCCATAGCACCCCTCCCCCCGCCCCACGCCCCCCCCGCCCCCCGCAGCCCCCTGGTACCGCAGGGCGACGTCGGCCCCCTGGCAGCGGCCCTGGCACCAGGCGCAGGCGGCCCCCCCGCGCTCGCAGGCCGTGGGGCCGGGCAGCACCAGGCAGGGGTCGGGGGGCACCCGCAGCGCCCGCAGCTGCCCCAGCGCCACCCCGGCGAAGCCCCCCGACACGTAGACGCGACCCCCGGCCGCCGCCGCCGCGTGGGCCACCGAGGGGCTCATGGGCTCGCCCACCGCCGCCGCCTCTGCGGGGCGACACGGGGTGGGGGTCGGTCTGGGGGTCCCACGGACGGGATGGGGGGTCCCGTCCGTGTCCCCCCCCGCCGCGGGGGTCTCCTCACCCGTGTCGGGGGGCAGCAGCCAGGCGTTGCAGCGCAGCTGGTAGAGCAGCACCTCGCTGCTGAAGTCGTGGGTCTCCGTGCGGCCCCCCAGGACCACCATCACGTCCCCCACCACAGCCGCCGCGTGGAAGAAGTGGGGCTGGGGCTGGGGGCGGGGGGATGGGGGTCACACGGGGGGACCCCGTGGAGCCCCTCGCGCGCCCCCCAAGGGCGCAGAGATGCCCCTCGCGCTCCCCGCGGCCGCTCCGTGGGTGCCCCACGGGGACCCCCGATGCGGCCCCCCCCATTCCCTAGGGCCCCACAGGTGCCCCCCAGCACCCCCAAAGGATGCCCAGGCACCCCCCAAGGACCCCCAGGCACCCCCCAGTCATCCCCAGATGCTCCCAAAGGACGCCCAGGCACCCCCTAGTACCACCAAAGGACCCCCCAGCACCCCCCACGGACCCCCAGACGCCCCCCACCTTGCGGCCCTGGGAGGGGGCGAGCAGGCTCCAGGTGAGGTTGGGGCAGTAGAGGCTGTAGAGCTCGGGGGAGGCCGCCACGGCCTCCACGTGGAACCGGTGCCCCCCGAAGACGTAGACGGCGTCGGTGGCCTCGTGGTAGACGGCGGAGTGACCGTAGAGCCCTGCCGGGGGGCACGGGGGGGTGAGCAGGGGTGCCGGGGGGCCCGGCCCAGCGACCGGCGGGTCCCCGCTCGGCCCCCCCTACTGCAAGGGCCTGGGGGTCCCAGACCCATAACCTGGGGGGTCCCAGACCTGCAACTTGGGGGGCCCAGCTGAGCGCCCCTTACTGCAAGGACCTAAGAGTCTCAGCCCCATTACTGTGGGGTCGCAGCCCCGTGACCGGAGGGTCCCAACCCTATAACTTGGGGGTCCCAGCCCCCTTACGGGGGGTCCCATCCTGGCCCCCCCTTACTGCCAGGACCTGAGGGTCCCGGCCCCGTTCCCGGAGGGTCCCAGCCCCCTTCCCCCCCCCGGAGGGGTCCCGTCTTGCTCCCCCTCCTGCCAAGCCCCCCAGAGGGGGTCCCCGTTACCTGTGGGGGGGGTCCCGGCCTGCTGCCCCACCTCCCAGCTCTCGGTGTCCCCCCGGAACTCCAGCAGCTTCGTGTTGAAGCCGTTCTCGGGCGAGTACCCCCCGATGAGCAGCACCGAGCCCCCGCCGCGGGGGGTCAGCGTGTGCCCCGCCACCGCCGGCACCACCGGGTCCTGGGGGGGGAGGGGGGGGGCACACATGGAGGGTGACGCCGGAGACCCCGTGGGGCCGGGGGGGTCCCGGGGGGGTCGGTACCTGGTGCTGGCGCCACTGGAGCGTGGTGAGGTTGAGGAGCCAGGCGTCGGCCGCCACCCCCGCCGCCGTCAGCCCCCCCAGCACCAGCATGGCGCGGCGGGCGGGCAGGGGGGCGGCCGCGTGGAAGTAGCGGGGCGAGGGGCCGGGACCCCCGTCCTCCGCCCCCGCCAGCATCTGGGTCCAGCGGCGCTCGGGGATGGAGTACCTGGGGGGGGGGGGAGGGGGGGGCTCCGTGGGGCGGGGCCTGGGGCAGGGCGGGGCAGGGCGGGGCAGGGCGGGGCCCACTCACCTATAGACGTTTCCCAGCAGCCCCTGGGGCAGCGAGAGCCCCCCGAACATCCAGAGCGTCCCCTCGGGACCCTCCACCAGGCTGTGGCCCATGCGGTGCAGGAACCGGCTGGCCGTGTCCTGGGGAGGGGGGGGGCGTGGGGATGGGGGGGTCAGCCGGGGAAGGGGGGGGGTGGGGCGGCTGGGGGGCGACGGGGACAGTCCTGGGGAGCGATGGGGGGGGTGATGGGGATTGTCCTGGGGGGGTATTGGGGGTCTGGGGGGGTGATAGGGGGGTGATGGGGATGGTCCTGGGGAGGTATCGGGGGGCTGGGGGGCACTGGGGAAGGAGACCAAGGACACGCCCCCCCACCCCATGGGGCAGGAGCCGCGAGGCTGGAAGGGGGCCCTGGGGGGGGGTGTCCCAGCCCCCGAGGCCCCCCAGGTGTGGGGCGGGGGGGGCACTTACGGCCGCCGGCGCCCCCCTCGCCCAGGCTCTCCCAGACGAGGCTCCCGGGCCCCCGCGGCTCCGCGCAGTCGGGGCCAGCGAAGCCCCCGCTGCAGGTGCAGACCCCCAGGGTCTGGGGGGTGGGGGGGTCAGGGGGGCTGCCGGCCCCCCCCTGTGCCCCCAGACCCCCTCTGCCCCCCCCCCGGACCCCTCTTGCACCCCCCACATGCCCCCTGTGCCCCAAAACACCTCTGCGACCCCCTGCGTGTCCCCTGTTCCCCCCCCACCTCCCCCCCGCCCCCCCAGACCCCCTGTTACCCCTGTTCCCCTCGCACCCCAAACCTCCTGCACCCCCCACATCCCCCCTGCAGCCCTAAACCCCCTGCGCCCCCCATGCACCCTAAACCCCCCCGTTCCCCTTGCACCCCAAACCTCCTGCCCCCCCCCCCCCCGCACCCCCAAACCCCCTCTGTTCCCCCAACCCCCCCCGCCCCCCTCACCTCGTTGCAGACCCCCCGCCCGGCGCTGGCGCCGCAGTCCCCCGGGCAGAGGCGCTGGCGGCAGCCGGGCCCCCCCAGCCCCCCCGGGCAGGCGCAGCGGCCCCCCCGGCACTGCTGCCCGCCGGCGCAGGGGGGGCTGCACCGCTGCACCCCCACGCTGGCGTTGAACCCCGTCGGCTCGCTCCCGTTCGCCTCGTAGTACAGCACCAGCACCCCTGGGGGGGGGGACACAGCAAGTTGGGGCCCGGGGGGGGCACCCCGGAACCCCCGGCCCCCCACCCCCCCGCCCCGCACCTGAGTGGGCCTCCAGGGTGAGGGGCTCGGGGCGGCCGCGGCCGCAGAAGGCCCCCAGCAGCGCGGGGTCCCCCTCCAGCACCCCGCTGTCCAGGAAGGCCGGCACCCCGTCGAAGGCGTAGGCGTAGCTGCTCTGGGGGGGGCACGGGGGGGCTGGGGGGGGCGGTGCGGCACCCCCGTGCCCCTGGCACCCCCCCGGCGCCCCCCCAAGTCCCCAGCACCCCCTCTGCACCCCTTCAGCACCCCCTACGCACCCCCCAAGTCATCAGCACCCCCATACACCCCCAGCACCCCTCCATCTCCCCCTCAGCACCCCCCGGCCCCCCCAGCACGCTCATGCACCCCCCACGCACCCCTCCATCTCCCCAGCACCCCCAGCACCCCCATACACCCCCCCAGCCCCCCCCCAACCCCCCCGCCCCCCCAGCCCCCTCACCAGGCAGGAGGTGTGCAGGTCGGGGTGCAGGGTCAGGCTGATGGTGGGGCAGGGCTCCCCGGGGGGGCACGGCTCCAGGCCCCCCGTGGCCGACACCACCCACACGCAGTACGAGAGGCCCCCCCCGGCCGCCGGGACCCCCCCGGCCAGCCGGGACCCCAGGGCCACGGGTGAGGAGAGGTTGGCCAGCAGCGAGCGGCCCCCGCACTCCCGGTAGCAGGTGCCCCCGTCCCTGGGGGCGAGAGGGGGGGACGGGGGGCTGAGCGGGGCTGGGGGCTGGTGTACGGGGCCTGGGGGGCCGGTGTATGGGGGGCTGGGGGCTTGTACGGGGTGGGGGTGGCGTACGGGGGTCTGGGGCTGGTGAACTGGGGCTGGGGGCTCCCACAGGGGTCTGGGGGCAGTGAACTGGGTCTGGGGGCTCGCATGGGGGTCTGGGGCTGGTGAACTGGGGCTGGGGGCTCGCATGGGGGTCTGGGGGCAGCGAACTGGGTCTGGGGGCTCGCACAGGGGTCTGGGGGCAGTGAACTGGGTCTGGGGGCAGTGAACTGGGTCTGGGGGCTCGCATGGGGGTCTGGGGGCAGCGAACTGGGTCTGGGGGCTCGCACAGGGGTCTGGGGGCAGTGAACTGGGGCTGGGGGCTCGCATGGGGGTCTGGGGGCAGCGAACTGGGTCTGGGGGCTCGCACAGGGGTCTGGGGGCAGTGAACTGGGGCTGGGGGCTCGCATGGGGGTCTGGGGCTGGTGAACTGGGTCTGGGGGCAGCGAACTGGGTCTGGGGGCTCGCACGGGGGTCTGGGGGCAGCGGACTGGGTCTGGGGGCTCGCATGGGGGTCTGGGGCTGGTGAACTGGGTCTGGGGGCTCGCATGGGGGTCTGGGGGCAGCGAACTGGGTCTGGGGGCTCGCACAGGGGTCTGGGGCTGGTGAACTGGGTCTGGGGGCAGCGAACTGGGTCTGGGGGCTCGCACGGGGGTCTGGGGGCAGCGAACTGGGTCTGGGGGCAGCGAACTGGGTCTGGGGGCTCGCAGGGGGCCCAGGGCCCAGCCTGGGGTCCGGCGGCTCCGAGGCGGGCGGGGGTCCCGCCGCGGGCCCCGTGCCCCCCCTCACCTGGGGTCCCCGAAGTGTCCGGGGGCGCAGCGCTCGCAGTGGGGGCCCTGGGTGGGGGGCGCGCAGAAGCAGGCGCCGGTGGTGCCGTGGCAGAGGCCGCGGTGGGGCTGGCCGTGGCCGTGGCACTGGCACTGCCGGCAGCCCCCCGGGCCCGTGGCGTCGCCGAAGCTGCCGGGGCGGCAGAGCTGGCACCGCTCCCCGTGGGTCCAGTCTGGGGGGACGGGGGGGAACACGCTGTGGGGAGGAGGCGGGGGGGGGACGCGCCGCGGGGAGGTGGGGGGACGCGACATGGTGGGGAAGTGGGGGGACACATGGGGGACACGCCGCGGTGCCAAGGAGGTGGGGGGTCCTGCCGCGGTGCCAAGGGGGGGGGTCCTGCCACGGTGCCCGGGGGGGGGGGGGTCCCACCACAGTGACAAGGGGGGGGGTCCCGCTGCGGTGCCTGGGGGGGGTCACGCCACGGTGCCCAGGGGGGGTCCCATCAAAGTGACGGGGGGGTGCCCGGGGGGGGGGTCCTGCCGCAGTGCCAAGGAAGGGGGGGGGTCCCGCCGCAGCCCCCCACTCACTGTGGCAGCGGTCGCAGACGCCGGGCCCGGCCGCCTCGCAGGAGCTGTGGAAGTGGCAGCCGCAGTCCACGGAGCACCGGGGGGCCACGGCCCCCCCCTCAGCGTCCCCCCCCTCCTCGGGGTCCCCCCCGGCGGTGGCGTTGGGGGGCGAGGTCCAGCCCAGGTGGCAGACGCAGGTGTAGTTGGGGGCCCCGCTGCAGTAGCCGTGGCCGCAGTCCTCGTAGCACCTGGGGGGGGCACGGGGGGGGACATGGGGGCGGGGGGCGTGGGGACCCCCGACGGCAGCACACGCGTGTCCCCACGCCAGCCCCCCGTGCGCCCCCCGACGCCCCTGTCCCATGATAGGGGAGTGTGTGTTCCCCGTGTCCCCCCCCCCGAGCGTCCCCACCCCACGGGACGGGGCTGTGGGGTCCCCCCGAGTGTCCCCCCACCCCACGAGACGGACACGCACCGTCCCCAGACGCCCCCAACTCGCCCCCGCCCCCACTCACGTGCGGTTGCAGTGGGTGGTCCCGTCCCCCGCGAAGCCCCTCCGGCAGCGGCACTCGAAGGCCTGGGGGGTGTTGTGGCAGGCGGCGTGGGGGTGGCAGCCGGCCAGGCCCAGGCGACACTCATCCACGTCCGGGCACTGCCCGTAGGACCAGGCCGCCCCCCGCCCCCCCGCCGGCAGCCCCCCCAGCGCCGCCGAGCAGTTGGGGGACCCCCGCACCCCCGAGAAGTCGCCCTCCACGCACCTGCAGGGGGACACGGGGGGCTCAGCGCTGTGCCCGGGGGCTCAGGGGGGCAACCCAGCCCCCGGGGACCCCCCCTGGCCCGCCCCTGTGGGGGACCCCTCAGGGGACCCCCCCAGCCCCCGGGGGACCCCCCGGCACCCCCCAGCCACTCACCGTCCGAGCGTGGGGTTGTCGGCGTCGCCGCACCAGCCGCAGCCCACGTGCCGCAGGCACTCCCGGCACGTGCCGAGCCGGGGGCACTCCAGGCACTGCGGCGCCGAGTGCACACTGCGGGACCCCCGGGGTCACCCAGCGGCACCCCGGGACCCCCCTCTGCCCCCCAGCACCCTCTACGATACACCCAGGGACTCCAGGACCCCCCTGGGACCCCCAGGACCCCTCCAGGATGCCCCTGTGCCTCCCAGAACCCCTCCGGGATGCCCCCAGGACCACCCAGAACCTCCCCAGGACCCCCAGCACCCCCCTGGACCTGCCCCGGACCCCTTCGGGATGCCTCAGGACCCCTCCAGGACTCCCCTGTGCCCCCCAGGATCCCTCCAGGATATACCCAGGGCCTCCAGGATGACCCTGTGCCTCCCAGAACCCCTCCGGGATGCCCCCAGGGTGCCCCCAGGACCACCCAGAACCTCCCCGGGACCCCCCCGGACCCCTCCAGGACGCCCCAGGACCCCTTCGGGATGCCTCAGGACCCCTCCGGGACTCCCTCGTGCCCCCCAGGACCCCTCCAGGATATACCCAGGGCCTCCAGGATGCCCCTGTGCCTCCCAGAACCCCTCCGGGATGCCCCCAGGACCACCCAGAACCTCCCCAGGACCCCCCCGGACCCCTCCGGGACGCCCCAGGACCCCTCCGGGACGCCCCAGGACCCCTCCAGGACTCCCTCGTCCCCCCCAGGACCCCTCCAGGATATACCCAGGGCCTCCAGGATGCCCCTGTGCCTCCCAGAACCCCTCCGGGATGCCCCCAGGACCACCCAGAACCTCCCCAGGACCACCCAGAACCTCCCCAGGACCCCCCCGGACCCCTCCGGGACGCCCCAGGACCCCTCCAGGATGCCCCAGGACCCCTCCAGGATGCCTCAGGACCCCTCCAGGACTCCCTCGTGCCCCCCAGGACCCCTCCAGGATATACCCAGGGCCTCCAGGATGCCCCTGTGCCCCCCTAGAGCCGCCCCGGGACCCCCCCCCGGGACCCCCCGCCTCACCTGTCGTACCAGCCCCGGCAGCCCCCGTAGGGGTACTTGGCCAGGTAGGCGGCGAAGAGGAAGCAGCGGCGGGTGGACTGGCACCAGGCGCAGGGGCTGGCGGGGGTCAGGCACTCGGCGCAGGAGCGGCGCCTGCGGGGGGCACGTCAGACCCCCCCGGACCGGGACCCCCCCGGAGGGACCCCCCGACCCCCCCGGCCCGCACTCACTGGCTGCAGAGGGTGGGGCAGCGCTGGGGGTCCCGCACCGCGCCCCCCTGCCGCCCGCGGCGGCTGCAGGCGAAGTCGCCCTTCTTGCTGCTCAGCACCTGCCACTCGCAGAAGGGGTCCTGGGGGGGCGGGGGGCTCAGGCACCCCCAAACAGACCCTCCGCAGACCCCGGACCCCCCCAAACCGCTCTGCAGCCCCCAAGCCCCTTTGCAGCCCCCCAACCCCCCTAAACAGCTCCGCTACAGGCCCTCCGCAGACCCCCCCTCCCCAAACCCCAACCCCTTCCCCAGCCCCCCTGCCCCCTCTGCAGCCCCTCTGTACCACTCCAAACCCCTCTGCAGCCCCCCCAGCCCCCCTGCAGCCCCAAAACGCCTCCCAGCCCCCTTTGCAGCCCCCCCCCTCCTCTCGAGCCCCCTAACCCCCTCCCCAGCCCCCTCTGCACCCCCAACCCCCCTCCCCAGCCCCCCCCGCAGCCCCCCAAGCCCCCTCTGCAATCGCCCAACCCACTCCCCAGCCCGCCGGCCCTCCCCGCAGCCCCCCAAGCCCCCCCCCCCCCCCGGCGCTCACGGCGGCGCAGGCGCGGCAGTCCCGGTAATCCTCGCAGAGGACGCAGTTGTTGGGGGTCAGGACGAGGCGGGGCCCCCCCTCCCCGCAGAGCCCCCCCGGGGGGAGCTGGCGGCCGTGGCAGGAGGCGCTGGGGGGGCACCAGCCGCAGCCCTGGTCGGCCAGGCAGGCCAGGCAGGAGGGGTACGAGGGGCAGCGCCCGGGGGGTGCCCGGAACGGCTCCAGGAAGAAGAAGGAGATCTCCTGGGGGGGGCGGGAGGGGTGTCGGGGCGGGGGGGCCTGAGCCCCCACACCCACGGCCCCCGGCCCCAGGGCAGCCCCCCCGCCGCGGCCCCATGCGGCCCCACGCGGACCCCTGGGCACCCCGCGAGGACCCCCCACCCCGACCTGCGCCCCCACAGGGACCCCCCCCACCCCGACCTGTGTTCCCATAAGGACCCCCCCCACCCCAACCTGTGTTCCCATAAGGACCCCCTACCTTAACCCCGCCCCCCCACAGGAGCCCCTTACATGAACCTGGGACCGTGCAGAGACCCCCCCACCCCAATTCCGCACCCCACAGGGACCCCGTACCCCCACAGGCACCCCCCCACCCCAACCTGCGCCCCCCAGGGACCCCCACCCCAACCTGTGTTCCCATAAGGACCCCCTACCTTAACCCCGCACCCCCACAGGAGCCCCTTACATGAACCTGGGACCGTGCAGAGACCCCCCACCCCAACCTGCACCCCCACAGGCGCCCCCCCCGCACTCACGCTGCCCCCCGGCACGCCGGTGCGGTCCCAGACGAGGGTGAGCTCGGAGCTGAGCCCCCCGCCCGAGCGGTTGACGTGCCCCTCCACCTGCACCGCGTACTTGTTGCCCCGCTCGGGCGCCCCGAAGAGCCGCTCGGGGCGCGGGCGCTGCAGGGGGCGCGTCTCCCGCTCCTGCTGCACCGACCAGCGCCCCACCTCCTCCTGGGGGGACCCCAAACCCCCGCGGGGACCCTCAGCCTCGGGGGGGACCCACCTCCTCCTGAGGGGACCCCAAACCCCCGCGGGGACCCTCAGCCTCGGGGGGGACCCACCTCCTCCTGGGGGGACCCCAAACCCCCGCGGGGACCCTCAGCCTCGGGAGACCCCCTCAGCCTCGGGGGACCCCCACCTCCTCCCCCAGCCCCTCGGGAGGCCCCCCAAATCCCCCCCAACCCCCCATTATCCCACCCCCGCCCCCCCCAGGACCCCTCCCTGCCCCCCCAGACCCCTCTCCTCCCCCCGCGGGGACCCCCCCCACCAGCTCCGGGGAGTTGGGGTGCCGGCCGAGGCGGGCGACGACGTCGAGGCGCTGGATGCGGGCCCAGACGCTGGGGCCGGGCCCGGGGGGCAGCGGGGGTCCCAGCAGCGGGTAGATGAAGCCCCGGTAGACGAGGGAGACGTCGGTGTCGCCGCTGGGGCTGAGCGTGATGGTGGTGCTGCGCACGATGGAGACCTGGGGTGCACGGGGGGGGCTGGGGGGGCTGCCGGGACCCCCCCCCGTGCCCCTGTGAAATGGGGGGACCCCCGGCACCCACCTTGTCGGGCTGGGAGTCGTTGCGGGGCTGCTGGAAGGTGAGGAGGTGCAGGCCCGGGAGGAAGTTGGCGGTGCGGCACTGCGGCAGCGCCGTCAGGAACAGGGGGCGCGGCCCCCACCAGCCGTGGGTCCCCGAGATCTGACCCACGCGGCACCGGCTCTGCTCTGGGGGGCGGGGGGAGGGGGCGTCAGGGGGGCTGCGGACCCTCTGCGCACCCCCTGTCCCCTCTGCAGACCCCCCGTCCCCTCCAAGGACCCCCCGCCCCCTCCAAGGACCCCCGTCCCCTCTGTGCACCCCCTGTCCCCTCCCAGGACCCCCCCGCCCCCTCCAAGGACCCCCATCCCCTCTGCAGACCCCCCCCCCTCCCCTCCGCAGCCCCCCACTCACCCGCCACGGGCATGCAGGTGTCGTTCTGGACGCACCAGCCAAAGGGGCCGGGGGCGCGGGGGGGTCCCGGCGCGGCCCCCCCGAAGGCCAGGCAGGACTCGCAGTCCAGCAGCAGGCGGGCCAGGCCCAGGCACCCGCTGCTGGGGCACTGGGGGGGGGCACGGCGTGGGTCAGGGGGACCCCCCCGTGCCCCACAAGGGGGCTACGTGGGGCGCAGCGCTCCTCCCACAGCACCCTGGCTCCGAAACTGCCCCCGCCCCCCCCCAACAGACCCAGGGGTCCCCCAGCTGCCCCCACCAAGGCGACCCCGACCCCAGCGCTGCTTCCTCCCATTTCTCCAGGGGACTCCAGATTCACGACCCCCCCACACTTCCCCAGGGGACCCCTGCACCCCCAACCCCCTCCCCACTGCCACTGGAGACCACGACCCCTCTCCCCATTTCTCCAGAGGACCCCAGATCCACGACCCCCCCCAAGTTCCCCAGGGGACCCCTGCACCCCCAACCCTCTCCCCGCTGCCACTGGGCACCATGACCCCTCTCCCCATTTCCCCAGGGGACCCCAGCTCCATGAGCCCCATCCCCCTGCCGCGGGGACCCCCACGCCCCCGACTCCCCTCCCCACTGCCCCAGGGGACCATGACCCTCTCCCCATTGCCCCACGGGACCCCCATGCCCCCAAACCCCCCCCGCTCACGTTGCTGTGGGGCGCAGGGCTCTGGCACCCCCCGAGGCACCAGGCGCACTGGGGGTCCTTGGTGCAGGTGCCCCTCTCAGCGTAGAGCGAGCAGTAGTCCAGGTGGTACTGGGGGGCAGCGGGACCCCCGGCGCGGGGTCAGGGGGCACCTGGGGACCCCCCAGCCCCTGTGGGGGGGGGCTGGCGACCCCATGGTGACGGATGGGGGGGTGGCCGGGGACCCCACAGCGCAGGGGGACTTGGGAACCCCATCGGGAGGGATGGAAGGGGTGGTGGGACCCCCCCACACACCAGAGCAGGGACCCCCGGGGTGGGATGGGCAACCCCTCCACGGGAACAGAGCCCCCTGGGGCGGGGTGAGTGGACCCGGAGACCCCCCCGGGTGGGAGCAGGGACCCCATAAATGGATCTACAACCCCCCCCACCCCAGCTGGGAGCAAGGACCCCCACGGGGGGGAACGGGGGGTCCCAGGGACCCCGGGGGCAGGGGGGGGACACACACACTCACGTTCTGGGCCGGCACCTGGAAGACGAAGGCCGGCACCTTGTAGGCCAGGAGGTCGCCGCGGGGGGCCCCGCTGAAGCCCCCCGCCACCAGCAGCACGCTGCCCCGCAGCACCCCCGCCACGTGGGCGTAGCGGCCCTGCCCCGGGGACCCCCGGGACCCCTGGTCTGGGGGCACACGGCAGCATTGAGGGACCCCCAAACCCCTCGGGGACCCCACGACGCCCCGGGACCCCTGGTCTGGGGTCCCACGTCGGCATCCAGGGACCCCTAAACCCCTCAGGGACCCCCAGACCCCCTGGGACCCCCATCTGGGAGCACACATCAGCATCTAGGGACCCCCCAAATCCCTCAGGGACCCCCAGGAGCCTCCCAGCCCGGGGCACATCAGCACCACGGGACCCCCAGACACCCTGGTGTGCCCCGCGCCCCACACCAAGCCTGCCCCCACCTTCCCCCCCGCCGCCGCAGGGCAGCCCCCCGTGTCCTCCCCTGCCACGGGGCAGCCCCCACGGCCCCCCCCGCCGCCGTGGGGCAGCCCCCCGCCCCGCTCACCGTGGGGCAGCCCATGGGCCAGCTCGGCGCTGGGGACCCACTGGTGGCAGCCGAGGTGGTAGAAGAAGATCTCGTCCTCGTAGCACTTCTCCTCGTGGTAGTGGATGTGCACGTTCCCCCCTGCGGGGGTCGGGGGGTCAGCCCCATTTGGGCGGGGCCGGACCCCGCCTTGGTGTGGCGGGGGGGCCAGACCCCCACCTGGCGGGGTGCAGACCCCCCAGGGCGGCAGCGGGGCCGCAGGGACCCTGCAAACCGCGGTGCCAGGCGAGGGGGGCCTGCAGTGGGGGGGGTCTCGGGGCCAGCGCTGCCCCCCACCACGGGGGTCCCTGGGTCCCCCCGCTCACCGTAGACCACCATGTAGTCGCCGACGACGGTGGCGCTGTGGAAGGCGCGTTCGCGGGGGCCGCGGGCCCCGTCCCGCGCCCGCAGGGGGGTCCAGTGCCGCAGGTCCACGTGGAACAGGTCGGTGGTGTTGACCCGCGTGCTGAACCTGGGGGCAGCGCCGGGGGGGACACCGTGGGGCGGTGAGACCCCCGGGACCCCCACAGTGGGGTCCTCCCCGCTGCCCACGGCCACCCGAGACCCCCTGAGCCCGCCCCTCACCCTGCCAGTGCCCCACAGCCACCCCCGAGACCCCCCAGTGCCCCCACCTCACCGGGTGGTGGAGGGCCGGTGCCCCATGGCCACCCCACGGCCACCCCCGAGACCCCCCAGCCTGGCCCAGGACCCCCCCGCGCCCCCCCCTCACCGGGCGGTGGAGGGCCGGTGCCCCCCGTAGACGAGGAGGGTGCGCGAGGGGGGGTGGAAGACCATGGAGTGGCCGGCGGCGGCAGGGGGCTTCCCGCCCCACGGGACCACCCGCTCCCAGCCCCCCAACTCCAGGTGGAAGCGGAAGAGCTGGGAGGAGAAGACGTCCTCGGCCGTGCGGCCTGGGTGGGGGGCGTGCAGGTGGGGACCCCCGCCGGGGGGGGGGCCTGGCCCCTCTGCCCCCCCCAAGGGCTGAGCCACGGACCCCCCCAGACACGAGGGACCCCAGGACCCAGCCCCACAACCCCCCCCGCCCCCGGGGGGCTCCAGGACTTGGAGGGATGGTCCGGCCCCCCCAGAACCCCCAGGCATAGGGGACCCCAACCCCACAGCCACCCCCAGACCCCCTCAGCCACAGGGGACTCCAGCCCCACAACACCCCCATAGCCCCCAGGCATAGGGGACCCCATCCCCACAGCCCCCCCAGAGACCCCTAGACCCCCCATCCCCAGCAGACCCCACCCCCACAGCCCCCCCAGACCCCCAACCCCCAGCAGACCCCATCCCCACAGCCCCCCGAGCCCCCACAGCCCCCCCCCAGCCCCCCCAGCCCCAGCAGACCCCATCCCCCCGAGCGCCCCCATCCCCCCGAGCCCCCTCATCCCCAGCAGACCCCCCAGCCCCCCCGAGCCCCCCACCTCCAAAGATGTAGAGCCAGTCGTCCACCAGGGCGGCGGCGTGGGCGGCCAGCCCGGGGGGGCCGGTGCCGTTCTGGGGGTGCAGCTCCCGCCAGCCCCCCCGCAGCGGGTCGAAGGCCCAGACGTCGCGGGCCAGCGCCCCCCCCCGCCAGCTCCCCCCCGCTCAGCACCAGCGTGTCGCGCCAGCACACGGCCACGTGCGAGTGCCGGGGGGCCTGGGGGGGGGGGGCGTCAGCGGACCCCCAGCTCGGGGGGGGGGTTCCAGGAGGGGGTGGGGGGACACTCACGCACCGGGGCGGGGGTCAGCTCCAGCCGGGACCACCGGTTGGTGGTGAAGTTGTAGAGCACCAGGTCGCCCAGCGCCCGGTTGAGGTCCAGGCCTGGGGGGGGACGGACGGACCCCCCACATCAGGGCCCAGCCCCCTCCCCTGCCCCATAATCCCCCCGCCCCCCTCGCTGCTGCCTGTGACCCTGGGCGACGGACCCCCACGGCCCTCGGACGGCAGCTACCCCGCCAGCCCCCCAGTCCCGGCCCCCCCTGTACCCTGTACCCACCAGCCCCACACCACAGCCCCCACGGCCCTCCCCACACCCCTCTACAGCCCCCCCAGCCCCACATCGCCCCTCCCACACTCCTCTACAGCCCCCCCGGTGCCCAACATCCCTCCCCACGGCCCCCACCACCCCCCCTTAGCCCCCCATGGCCCTACAGCCCTCCCAGAATCCCACATACCCCTCCCATAGCCCCCCAGGACCCCGTATCCCACCCCACAGCCCCCCACAATCACCCCACAACCCACCCCAGAGCCCCCCCAGGACCCCACATCCCACCCTACAGCCCTCTGTGACGCCCCACAACCCACCCCAGAGCCCCTCCCAGCACCCCGTACCCCCCCCAGCGCCCCCCAGCTCACCCCCAAAGACGTAGAGGGCCCCGGCGCGGGGCAGGACGGCGCCGGCGGCGGCGGTGCGGGGCGGGAAGTGGGGGTCCCCCTCGCTGACGTTGTACCAGCGGCCGCCCCCCTGGTTCTCCCCCAGCGCCAGGTCGCAGGCTCGCCCCACGAAGCCCGGCCGGCACCTGCAGCGCCCCGTGGCCTGGGGGCGAGGAGGGGGGACATGGGGGGGACCCCAAACCGGGGGGGGACACCCATGACACCCACACAGAGTCCCCAGCCCCAGCAGGCTCTGGCCTCGGGGGTCCCAGAGCCCCATCCCTGGGGGTTGGGGGGGCGCTCCCCTAGCTCCACCTCCAGCAGGTCTGGGGTCTCCCAGGGGGTCCCACAGATCCACCTCTGTGGGTGTGAGGGGGGGGGGTGTCTCTCCCCATCCCTGCAAGTTTGGGGTCCCCCAGCCCCATCCTTGGGGGTACAGGGGTCTCCCAGCCCCAGAGGTTCAGGAGTCCCCCAGCCCCAGGAAATCTCCCCCCCCCAGACCCCTATGTTCAGGGGTCCCCCATCCCCCCCAGACTCAGGGGATCCCCCATCCCCATAGATTCAGGGATCCCTCACCCCCAGCCCCCAGATCCAGGGGTCCCCCATCCCCCCCAGACCCAGGCGCTCCCCGGGGTCCCCCCACCTGGTCGCAGGTGCCGCCGTGGGGCTGGCAGTAGGTCTCGCAGCGGGGCTGGGCGCAGTCGGGGCCCCCCCAGCCGGGCTGGCAGTGGCAGCGGCCCTGGGGGTCGCAGCCCCCGCGCCCCGAGCACCCCCGGGGGCACAGGGAGACGCTGTAGGTGGCGTTGAACCCCAGCAGGTTGTAGTTGGCGTCGCTGAAGAGGTGCAGCAGCATCTGGGGGGGCGGGGGGGGTCAGGGCTGCCCCACGGCTGCCCCACGGACTCCCACCACACCCCATGGCTGGCCCCTGCACCCCTCACAGCCCCCCCTGCACCCCACAGCTGCCCCATGGCCCCCCTGTGCACTCCCTACAGCTGCCCCCTGCACCCCACACAGCCCCCCTTACACCCCACGGCCACCCCCTGCACCCCCGGCCGCCCCCTGCCCCGCCAACCACCCCAAACCCCCTCTCTGCCCCCCTCCACCCCATCACCCCACGCCCCCCCCCCCGCCCCCCTACCTTGCCCGAGGTGGCCTCCAGGGGGGCGGGCAGGGCGCTGCCGCTGAGGCTGGCGAGGAGGGGGCTGCGGGGGGACCCCCCGTCGTACACAAACAGGTAGTCGTAGCCGCACTCCGTGTCCAGGAACGTGAACGTCAGCAGCACCCGGTGCCGCGGGCTGGGGGCTGGGGGGCGGGGGGGGTCACAGCCCAACCCCTGCGGGCCCCCCAAACCCCCCTCCCAAACCGCACGCACACCCACCCACCCGCAAACCGGAGGGGAGACCAGGATGGGACTGGGGAGGGACTGGGGGGGGGCTTTAGGGGGATTGGGTGACCCTTGGGGTGTCCCAAGGGAGCTGGGGAGTCTTGAGGGGGGGGGCTTTAGGGGGACTGGGTGACCCTTGGGGTGCCCCAAAGAGACTGGGGGGGGGCTTTAGGGGGACTGGGGGTCCTTTGGGGTTTTCCAAGGGTGCTGGGGGATCTCTGGGGGGGCGTTAAGGTGTCCCAAGGGGGGTGGGGGTGTCTCTGGGGGGGCTCTAGGGTGAATGGGTGTCTCTGGGGAGGTGTTAAAGTGCCCAAAGGGGGCTGGGAGGGGGCTTTAGGGGGACTGGGTGACCCTTGGGGTGCCCCAAACGGACTGGGGGGGTCTCTGGGGGGGCTTTCGGGTGACTGGGGATCCCTTGGAGTGCCTCAAAGGGACTGGGGTGTCTCTGGGGGGGCATTGGGGTGCCGGGGGTCCCTCACCCTCCACCAGCCACTCGCAGTTGCCGTTGACCGAGTAGTTGCCGGGGCCGTCGGTGACGAAGCCGGAGGAGCCCCCCAGGACACGCCGCTGGCCCTGGCACTCGCCCCCCGCCGCCCCCCGAAACCCGCTGAGCGCCAGCGCCAGCGCCAGCAGCGCTGGGGGGGCCGCCATGGCGGGGGGGGGGGGGAGCCCCGGGCCGCCTGCGGGGGGGGAGGGAGGGAAGGGAGGGGTGAGCCCCCGAGGGTACCCCCGGACCCACCGGGACCCTGTGGGGAGCCCGGGGAGCCCCCAAAGATGTGCTGACCATAGGGACCCCACGGGGACCCCCCAACACCACAGGGACCCCCATGAGAACCCAATGCCCCACAGGGACCCCCCCAAACCCTCAGGGACCCCTCAACCACACAGGGACACCCCCCAGCACCCCAGGGACCCCCACGAGAACCCCCTGCCCCACAGAGACCCCCCCACGCCACAGGGACCCCCCAACCCCACAGGGACCCCTCCAAGAACCTCCTGACCCTCAGGGACCCCCCAGGGCCCCCCACCCCCTCAGTGGGGACGCTATAGGGCCCCTCCCCCTCCCCGGGACCCCCCGGCCCGGCGACCATCCCCAGGGCTGGGGGGGTCCCACGGGTCTCTGCCGGGCCCTGAAGGGGCTGAGGGGGGCGGAGGGGTGCCGGGGGGCTCTGCGGGCCCCCCCAACCCCTATAGGGCGCCTATAGGACCCCCATAGGGCCGCTGTGCGCCCCCCCCCGCTCCCCTCACCCGCTGGCGGCGCCTCCTCAGGGCGGTGGCGGAATCCCGGGCCCGGAGCAGCGAGACGAGGGGCCAGAGCGGCCGCGCCGGAGGGAGGGGCGGGGCCAGAGTGGCGCAGCGGAGCAGCGAGACGAGAGGCCAGAGCGGCGCGGGGCTGCGGCGGAGGAACGGAGCAGCGAGAAGCGGGGCCAGAGCGGCGCCGCCGACGGCGGCGATGGGGGGGGTGGGCGCGCGGGCGCGCGGGCTAGCGCGCCGCCGCACCAGCGAGACGAGGGGGCCAGAGCGGGCCCGCGCAGGGCGGCCTCCGGGAGGCGCAGACACCCCCCTCGGGCCCCCCCCGTCACTCCGCAGCCGGTGGAAACACGAGAAATCGCTTTATTTTGGCAAAATTCTTCTCTCCAGAAACTGAAGGGCGGCGGGGCGAGAGCCCAACCCGGGGGGGTCGCAGGGACGGGGCCCGGGGGAACTTCGGCTCCCTGTGGGGCTGGATTGGGGGTCCCTGTGGGTCTGAATTGGGGTCCCTGTGGGGCAGGATTGGGGGTCCCTGTGGGGCAGGACTTGGGGTCCCTGTGGGTCTGAATTGGGGTCCCTGTGGGGCAGGACTTGGGGTCCCTGTGGGGCAGGATTGGGGGTCCCTGTGGGGCAGGACTGGGGGTCCCTGTGGGTCTGAATTGGGGTCCCTGTGGGGCAGGATTGGGGGTCCCTGTGGGGCTGGATTTGAGGTCCTTGTGGGGCTGGATTGGGGGTCCCTGTGGGGCAGAATTTGGGGTCCCTGTGGGGCAGGATTGGGGGTGGCCGTCGGGCAGGCTGCCCCCCCCCCGTTGGGGGGCTAGAGCGGCCGCCCCCCTCCGTGCATGCTGAAGTACTCGGTGTAGCCGTTGTGGGCGGGGGGGGGGGGGCGCCTGGAGCTGCGAGGGGGGGCCCTGGCCCTCCCCCCCCGCCCCGGCGCCCTTTTGGGGGGGGCGGGGTGCCCCCAGATCCGTTGTCACCACGCGCCCGGGCGGGGGGCCCCACTCCACCGCCGCCGTCTCCTCCACTTGCTTCCGCGCCTGCTGGGGGGGGCACAGGGAGAATTGAGGGGGGGTTCCCCCCTCCTCTCCCCTCCTGCCCCCAGTGCCTGGCCCCCCCTCCAAATGCTGGGGCCCGGATGGGTTTGGGAGCCCCCCAAATGGGATGCAGATGGTTTGGGGGGGGGCTCCTCTCCCGTGGCTGGACCCAGGTGATTTTGGGGTGTCCCCCCTCCCATTCCTGGAGCCCAGATGCTTTGGGGGTCCCCCCCCATTTCTGGGGTGCCACTGGTTGGGGGGTGTGGCTCCTCTCCCACCGCTGTGCCCCAGCCAGGTTTGGGGGGGGACACCCCTGGTGGGACAGGGGGTGCCCCCAACTCACACTGGGGACCCCCCCGGCGGCGGGGGGGGGGATGGAGAAGAGCTCGGTGAAGTTGGGGACGGAGTCGCTGATGAAGGTGACGTTGCCGTAGCCCCCCCGGGGGGGGCCCTTGGCCGCCGCCCCCCCCTCGGCCGAGCCGATCTGCGACGTCCGCACGTGGTACGGGAAGTTCTTGTTGGCGGCCGAGGGGCGCGTCATCACCTGGGGGGGCAAAGGGGGGGTCAGGGGGGTCCCCCCGCGGGTAGGGGGGTGGGGGGGGCCCTGTGTGTCCCCCCCCCCAGCTCACCAGGAAGACGGCGTGGGCGTAGAGGTGGGTCCCCAGCTGGATCCCGTTGACGATCTTCTCCCGTGCCCACTTGGGGATCCCGAAGTTGGCGATGAGCGCGGTCACCGGCACCGCCAGGAACCTGCGCGTGCGAGGGGGGGATCGTGCAAGGGCCTCGTGTAAGGACACTCGTGCGAGGAGCCCTGGCCACACCAGCCGAGCCCTGGCCCCCCCCGCAGACCGACCCCTCGCACGAGCCCCGTGCAAACGTGTCCCGGCCCCGGGAAACTGCCCTGGGGGGCCGGCCCCGTGCAACCCCCACCCCTTTGCACACCCATCCAGCCATGCGAGCCCCACCCCCGTGCAAGCCCCACCCCCGTGCAAGCCCCGCCCCCCGTGCAAGCCCCGCCCCCGCTCACCAGAGCGTGTAAGCCGCCAGCAGGGGCAGGTAGAAGGGCCCCTTCTCGGGCACCCGCTTGAGCGTGGCCAGGACGGCGGCGCCGAACCAGAGGAAGGCCAGGAACTGCAGCCCCACCAGCCCGTAGCCCGCGGGCGACTCGTACGTGTACAGCACCTGCGCCGGGTCGAAGAACTGCCCCCCAAAAACACCCCCCCCCGGGTCAGCGAGGGGGGCCGGGGGGTGCCGGCGGGGCGGGGGGTGGGGGGCCGGGGTCTCACCTCAGCCTCGTAGGTGAGGAGGATGATGTGGGTGATGCTGTAGAGCGTCATGTACACCGAGAGCCGGACCGAGCCCGCGTGGCTGATGCGGCCCCTGGGGGCGGGATGTGGGGCACCGGCGGTGGGGCGGGGGAGCAGCCCCATAATGGCAGCCCCCAGGACCCACCGCCACCCCATAGCTGTCCCCTGGGCCCCACCGCCACCCCATAGCCATCCACCGGGCCCCATAGTCACCCCATAGCCGTCCCCTGTGCCCCATAGCCACCCCATAGCCACGTCCCCTGTGCCCCACAGCCGCCCCCCGGCCATGTGTCGCCCCCCCCGGGTACCTGGTGACGGTGAAGCCTTTGCCCAGGAGGATGAGCATGAGGAGGAAGATGAGGAAGCTGACGGAGAAGAGCAGCTTGGCTGGGGGGACAGGAGAGGAGGGGAGGGCTCGCACCAGCGTGTGCCGGGCCCCTCGTGCGAGGCCCATCCGTGCACAAGGCCCCACGTGTCGCACGAGGACCCACGTGTCGCACGAGGGCCGTGCCCCCGCCGCCCACCCAGGATCTTGAGGCTGCCGCTGCCGACCCCATCACAGGCGTACTGGCCCCAGTAGACGCAGCAGAAGAGCAGGCTGAGCACTGGGAAGGGGGGGTGGGGGTGAGTGGGGGGCTCCCCCCGACCCCCCCGACTCCCCTCACCCCCCCAACCCCCCTCACCCTCCACGCCGGCGGCCGCCATGAACATCTTGTAGGTGGTGTGGAGCAGTTGCCGGCCCTTCAGCAGGTCTGGGGGGGAGGGGGGGGGGGGTCAGCACTCTGACACCCCCACACACACCCCCCGGCATGGCCCCCCCCCCCACCCCGGCGCCCCCCACTCACAGCCGAAGTAGCAGGAGATGAGGAAGATGAGGATGAAGATGAGGAGAAAGGTGATGTCCGTCTCCAGGATGCCTGCGGAGGCGGGGGGGGGGGTGTGTGATTCACCCCCCCTATGCATTCCCCATGAGCCCCCCACTACCAGGCAGGGCACCCCACAGAGACCCCCCCCAGCCCACCACTTGCATCACAGCCCCCCCCCCCCGTGTCCCCCTGTGCACTGCAGCCCCCCGATAACCCCCACATGTTTCAGTCCCCCCCGGCACCGCAGCCCCCCATTGCCCCCCCCCACATTGCAGCCCCCCACTCCACCCATAACCCCCCAGGTTTCAGCCCCCCCATGCACCCCCTGGCACCGCAGCCCCTCATTCCCTCCCATATTTCAGCCCCCCCTTGCACCTCCTGGCACTGCAGCCGTCCCATACCCCCACCACCACGTTGCAGCCCCCCATTGCCCCCCCCCCACGCAATGCCGCCCCCCCCCGGCTGAGGCCGCACCGAACTCATCGGCGGAGAAGTGCCGGGTCCAGAAGGATTTCCCGTTGGTCAGCACCATCTCGTACTCCAGCTCCAGCCCGTCGCCCTTTTTTGGGGTTTAGGGGGGGTGCCCGGATCAGGGGGTAGTCCCGGGGTCAGGGGGGTCCCGGGGGTGGGGGTCGCGCACTCACCCCGCACTTGCTGAGGGCCACGTACCACCAGCGCTCGCGGACGGAGCGGAAGCTGCGGCCGCTGGCGCAGCTCAGGTACCGCACCGAGTCCTCCAGCAGCACCTGGGGGGGCACCGCCAGGATGGGGACTCCCACCAGACCCCCCCCCGGGACCCCAGACCACCCCCCCGTACCTGGCAGCCCGACCAGGCGTACTGCGTGGTCAGGTTGATGACCTGGTTGTTCTCGGGGCGGATCACCGACTCCTTGGCCAGGCAGTCCTGGGGGGGGGGGGGGCGCGGTGTGGGCATGGACTCCCCCTCTGGCACACGGACCCCCCCCCTCCGGCACACGGATCCCCCTCCCTGCCCGCCCACCGGGGCACCCCCGAGCCTCCTGCACCCCAAGGGAGCCAGAGCCGCCCCCCCGCCCCAATAAGCCTCCCCAGACCCCATTACGAACCCCCAAATAAACCCCAGACCTCGATGCACCCCAATCCCTGTGGACCCCCTGTACCTCCCCCAGACCCCAATAAAACTCCAGACCATGATAAACCCCCCACCCCATTATAACCCCCCCAGACACCCTGTGCCCCCCCAGACCCCAATACACCCCAATCCCTGCAGACCCCATTTACTCCCTAGATCCCCTGTGTCCCCCACACCCGAATAAAACCCCAGACCACGATAAACCCCCCCAGACTCAAATAATACCCAGACCCCGATGCGCCCCAAAGCCTGCAGCCCCCCCGTACCCCCCAGACCCAAATACCCCCCCCCGGCGCCCCCCCACCCCCGCAGCCCCCCCGCCCACCTTGTTGCCCCTCTTGTACACGGCCGGCCATTGGGAGGGGTCGTCGAAGTAGAGCAGGATGTTCTCGCAGCACTTGGCCTGGGGGGGGGGGGTCGGGGTCAGCGGCGCGGGGGGGTCCCGGCGTCCCCGAGCCCCCCACTCACCTCGGGGTATCGGAAGTGGAAATCGAGGCGCCCGTAGTCGGAGAGGAAGCAGAAGCGGGTCAGGAACACCCAGTCCTGGGGGGCAGCGGGGGGTGAGCGGGGGCCCCGGTGCCTGGGACCCCCCCTCACTGCCTGAGGGCGCCCCTCGGGACTCCCCTGCTGCACCCCAGGGACACCCCCCCAGGGGACACCCACCCCCACCTCCCAAATCCCCGGGGGACCCAGGCGTGCGGGAGCCCCCTCCGCCCCCCCGGGACTCCCCTGCTGCACCCCAGGGTCCCCCCCAGCGACCCCCCCCGGCCCCATTCCCAGGGGACCCGGGTGACCGAGCGCCACCCGATCCGGCCACGGCGACACGGCAGGGCCGGGCCTGGGCCCCCCCACGGGGACGAGGGGGGGGGGAACGGGGGGGGGGGCGCTGGGGGGGGCCCCTCATCCCCCAGGACCCCCCGCATCCCCGCCGTTGCCGTGACAACGGCCCTGCTCCGGGTTTCCACGGCAACGGCCGAGCGGGCCCGGGTGGGAGCTGGGAAAGGGTGGGGGGGGGTCCCCGACCCCCACGGACCCCCGGAGCCGCCCCTCAGCTTCCCAGAGCCCCCCCCCAAGAGAAATGGGGGGCGTCCCGGCGCAAAGCGGGGAGGGGTCCCCGTGCAAAAGAGGGCGCCGGTGCAAACGAGGCCCCGATGAAAACGGGGGGGGGGGGAGGTGTCCCGATACAGAAAGGGGGGGGGCGGGGGGGGGGGCCTGGTGCAAACCAGGGAGGGGGTCGCGATGCCAAAGCGGGGGGCGGTGCAAAACGGGGCGGAGAGGGGGGGGGAGCGTCCCAGTGCAAAAGGGGGTCCCGGTGCGTCCCGGGTGGGGTCCCGGTGCAAAGGAGGGGGGGGACACGTCCCAGTGCATCCCGGGGGTGCTCCCGGTGCAAAAGAGGGGGGTCCGGGTGCCTCCCGGGGGTCCCGGTGCACCCCGAGGTGGGGTCCCGGTGCAAAGGGGGGGGTGTCTCGGTGCAAAGGAGGGGCTTGGGGCGCATCCCGGGGGGGTCCCGGTGCAAAGGGGGCGCTCCCGGTGCAGCCCGGCGGGGGGGGATCGCGGTGCATGCCGGGGGGCGTCCCGGTGCAAAAGGCGGTCCCCGCGCAAAGGGGGGTCGCGGTGCAGCCCGGGGGGGTCCCGGTGCGTCCCGGGGGGTCCCCGCTCACCTCCTTGGTGCTGACGCGGCCCCGCACGTACTTGGCGCCGCCGCCCGCGGGCAGCAGCAGCAGCAGCAGCGGCAGCAGCGCCGGGACCCCCCGGGGCGCCCCCCCGGGCCGCGCCCCCCCCGCGCCCCCCCGCCGCCGCCGCCGCCGCAGCCCCATCGCCCCCGGCCCGTGCGCGCTCCCGGGCGCGGCCCCGGCACGGGCGGCGGCCCCGCCCCCCGGCACAGGCCCCGCCCCCTCGGCACAGGCCCCGCCCCCCCGGGAGTCTGAGAGCACGGCGCCCTCCTCCCAGTACCACCCAGTACAACCCAGTAAAACACGGGCAGCCCTGTGCGGCACAGCGCTCTCCTCCCAGTACAACCCAGTACAAGACAGGCAGCCCTGTGCAGCGCAGCAAATTTCTCCCAGTATGGCCCAGTGCCACCCAGTATAACCCCGTGCAACCCCTCATCCACCCAGCACGGTCCAGTACAACCCAGTGCCTCGCCCCGCTCAGCCCAGTACGAGACCCTGGCCCCATCCCAGTATGAGCCCCGCTGCCCCCCCGCTGCCCCCCCGGCAGAACCAAAACCGGGGGGGGGGGATGTCGAGGGGGAAGTGAGAGCAGCACGTGGCGGTGGGGGGGGGATGATGTTGGGGGGACATGGGGGGACACGGGGACACCCCGGTCCCCAGGAGCTCCGCAGGCGCCGGTGCAGCAGGGAGGGGACTCAGGCGGGTGTGTGTCCCCCCCCAGCCACCCCAGGGACCCCCATGCCTGGCCTGGGAGGGGACCCAGCCCCCCCCCGCCCACGTCACCGGGGGGGGGGTGCCGCGGTGACAGCCACCTCCAACTTCCCTTTTCTGCCCCAAAACGGAGAAAACGCATGAAGCGGCGGGAGCTGGGATGGGGACGGCATGGTAGGACCCAAAGGGGGGGGTGAGGGTCCCCACATCCCCCTGCCCTGCCTGCACGGGGGTCCCTGTCCCCAGCCCACCACCCAGGCACCCTCATCCCCATCGCCCCCCTCCTTTCCGAGGGGACCCAGGCGTCCGGCCGCCCCCGGGGGGGTGACACGGGGCAGGATGCATCCCCCTGCCCCGCCACCGCCGCCGCTGCTGGTGCTGGTGGTGGCGGTGGTCCTGGCGGCGCCGGGGGTCTCGGCCTACGGCTTCCGCAACTGCATCCAGTCGCCCTGGGACCCCGGGCTCTTCCGCTGCGTCCAGCGCTTCCTGGAGTCGGTGGGCGCCGCGGTGGGCGACCTGCCGCCGGCCGCCACCGCCCTCAACCTCTCGCACAACGCCCTGCGCCTCCTGCCCGCCGCCGCCTTCGCCCGCCTGCCCCTCCTGCGGACCCTCGACCTGGCCTACAACCGCCTGGCCACCATCGCCCCGGGGGCGTTCGCCAGCCTGGGGGCGCTGGCCGCCCTCGACCTCTCCCACAACCGCCTGGCCGGCCTGGCCGAGGGCGCCTTCGCCGGGCTCGGCAACCTCTCGGCGCTGCGCCTCGACCGCAACCCGCTGGCCAGCGTGGCTCCCGGCGCGCTCCTGCCGCTGGCCAACCTCAGCCGCCTCTCCCTGCGGGGCGGCCGCCTGCTGGCCCTGGGGCCGGTGGCCGCGGCCATCCGGCCCCTGCCGCGGCTGCGGCTGCTCGACCTCTGCGGCAACCGGCTGGCGGCGCTGGGGCCGGCGCCGCCGCTGCCGCCGTCGCTGCTCACCCTGCGCCTCTGCAACAACTCGCTGGCGGGGCTGGCCGGCGCGACCCCCACGCTGCTGCCGCCGGCGCTGCGGGTGCTCGACCTCTCCTACAACAACATCTCGGCGGCGGCGCCCTTCGCCCAGCTCCGCCTGCGCGGCCTGCGCCGGCTGCGGCTGGCTGGCAACCCGCTCGACGCCTTCGGGCTGCTGGAGGTGTCGGACGTGCCGCCGCGCAGCCTGGACTTCTCGGGGCTGCGGCTGGGCCCCGGCGGCGTGGGCGAGGCGTGCCGGCGCCTGGCGGGCCCCCGGCTGCGGCAGCTGCGGCTGCGCCGCACCGGCATCGAGGCGCTGCCCAACGGGTCGCTGGCCGCCTGCCCGCCTGCCGCCGCGCTGGACCTCTCCCGGAACCGGCTGCGGCGCCTGGGCTGCGTGGGGCGGCTGCTGGGGCCGGCGCAGCGGCGGGAGCTGGTGGGGCTGGCGGCGGAGCACAACCTACTGCGGTGGCTGCCGTCCTGCCGCGGCGCCCCGGCCCTGCCCCGCCTGCAGAACGTCTCGCTCCGCTTCAACCGCATCCTGGCGGCGGGTGCCGGTGCCTTCGCCGACGCGCCGGGGCTGCGGGTGCTGCGCCTCGACGTCAACGACCTGACGCGGCTGGACCGGGAGGCGCTGCAGGGGCTGCGGGAGCTGCGGGAGCTGCGGCTGGACAACAACCTGCTCACCGACCTCTACGCCGGCTCCTTCGCCGACCTGGCGCGCCTGCGCACCCTCAACCTCCGCAACAACCGCGTCTCCGTCCTCTTCCCTGGCACCTTCGCCGGGCTGGTGCGGCTGCAGACGCTGGACCTGGGGGGCAACAACCTGCGGCACCTGGCAGCCGCCGCGCTGCAGGGGCTGGGGCGGCTGAGCCGGCTCTACCTGGACCGCAACCGGCTGCAGGAGGTGAGCGCCGAGGCCTTCGGCCCGGTGCAGGCGTCGCTGGGCGTGCTGGACCTGCGTGCCAACGCGCTGCGCTACATCACCCGCCGCCCGCGCCAGCCCCCGCCGTTCCGGCGCCTCCGGCGTCTCTACGACCTGAAGCTGCAGGCGCAGCAGCCCTACGGGCTCCGGATCGTGCCCCACCGCTTCTTCCAGGGCCTCACCGCCCTCCGCGCCCTCTACCTGGGCCAGAACGGGCTGATGGCCGTCCCCGCCGACGCCTTCGACGACCTGGCGCAGCTGCGGTACCTGACGCTGGCCGACAGCAGCGGCGGGATGGGCGACCTGCCCGCCGGCGTCTTCAAGAACCTGAGCCGCCTGCGCAGCCTGGACCTGGAGAACGCCGGGCTGCGCAGCCTGGGCGCCGAGGTGTTCGGCAACCTCAGCGGGCTGGTGCGGCTGCAGCTGGCCAAGAACGAGCTGCGCACGCTGGACCGCGGCCTGGACCGGTGGCTGCCGGCGCTGCGCTACCTGGACCTGCGCAAGTGCCCCCTGAGCTGCTCCTGCGCCAACGCCTGGCTGCCCGAGTGGCTGGGCCGCGGCGCCGTGCAGGTCGTCTACCTCTACAACTACACCTGCGGCGGCGGCGGCGGCGCCGCGGGGCCGCCCGCCTACCTGCACAGCTTCGACACCCGCGTCTGCTTCCTGGACGTGGGGCTCTACCTCTTCGCCACGACGGCGCCGGCGGTGCTGCTGCTGCTGGCGCTGCCGCTGCTGCACCACCGGGCGTACTGGCGGCTGCGGTACCACCTGTACCTGCTGCGGGCCTGGGCCAGCGGGCGCTGGCGGCGCGAGGCGCGGCGCTACGCCTACGACACCTTCGTCTCCTACCACTCGGCCGACGAGGGGTGGGTGCTGGGCGAACTGGTGCCCGAGCTGGAGCGCGGCGCCCTGCGCCTCTGCCTGCACCACCGCGACTTCAGCCCCGGCAAGGCCATCGTGGACAACATCGCCGACGCCGTCTACAACAGCCGCAAGACGGTGTGCGTGGTGAGCCGCCGGTACCTGCGCAGCGAGTGGTGCGCGCTGGAGATCCAGCTCGCCAGCTACCGCCTCTTCGACGAGCTGCGCGACGTCCTCGTCCTCGTCTTCCTCGAGCCCGTCCCCGACGCCGAGCTCGCCGCCTACCACCGCATGCGCCGCGTGCTGCTCCGGCGCTCCTACCTGCGCTGGCCCGACCAGCCCCAGGCGCGCCGGCTCTTCTGGGCCAAGCTCAGGCGCGCCCTGCGGGGCGGCGAGGACGAGGACGAGGACGAGGAGGAGGAGGAGGAGGAGGAAGGCTGCGGCGAGGGCAGGCGGCTGCCCCGAGGGGCGCGGGCGCCGGCGTCACCAAGACCCCTTGCTGCCGGGGCCGCCGGGCGGTGAGAGCCGGGGCCGGACGTGAGCGGGAAGGGGAGAGGGCTCGGACGGGCGCACTGGGAAGCAGACCCTAGAAAGGGCTTTTCTCTCCCCAAAACTGCCTGTTCCCATCCAAGCACCAGGAAATGGTCCGGGAAAGGGCTCTTCTCACCCAAAACTACCCATTCCCCTCCGAGCGCTGGGGAAACGCCCCAGAAAGGGCTTTTCTTACCCCAAAACCGCCCCTTCCCCTCTGAGCACAGGGACACGGCCCAGGAAAGGGCTTTTCTCACCCCAAAACCCCCATCGGTGCTTCCCTTCCCGGGCACCTGGGCTGCTCTCGCTGTGGGGCCGAGGCGCTGTCGGGGGCTCCTGGGAGAGGGGGGGGGGTGTGCCTGGGGGTGCCCAGAGGGAACAGCGGCGACACCCCATTTGGGAGAAACAGCCTTTATTGAGCCCCCGGAAAGGGGGGTGCCCACCTGCCCCCCGGGGCGGGACCCCCTCAGTAGAGCCCCGCGCAGGGGCACCCCCAGGCCTCGGGGCTGGACGGGGGGGACCCATCCTGCTCCAGCGCCGCCGGGGGGCAGAACCAGGAGAGGGGCAGGCGCCGGAGCGCCCGCAGCCAGCCCGGCTTCTCCCGGCTGCGCTGGCACCCCGGCTCCTCCGGCACGTCCCACCAGTCCCACCACTGTCGGCTTTCGGGGGGGGCTCTGTGCCCCAGCGGGGAGCAGCAGCACGGGCCGGGGCTCGGGGGCGCCGCCGGCTGCCCGGGGCAGTGGGAGCTGTGCCGGGGCGGGTCGTTGTGCCGGGGCAGGTGGAGGCGGCGGCAGCACGGGGCGCGGCGCTCAGCACACGGCCAGCCCGGCGCGAAGCCCGGCCGGAGCGAAGCCTCCGGGCTCCAGGCGTCGGGGTTCCGGGGGTCCGGGCTGGCCCTGCGACACCGGGCGGCGAAGGGCACCGCGACGGCGCGGCGGGGCGGCCGGCGGTGCCGCGGGGCAGCCGGGCTGAAGGCCGGCGGGGCGATGGGCAGCCGTTGGCTCCAGCTGCAGCCCTCGCCGGCATCCCCCCCGAAAGGCGCTGGGATGGCGTGGGGCCACGGGGACCCCTCCTTGGCGCAGCCTCGGGGGGAGCCGGGCGGGGGCCGGGGCCAGCCGTGGGCCAGGGCATCCCCCCCGCGCCGGCGGGGATCCCCCCAGGGCGGCGTCCCCGCTCCCCCGGGCTGGAACAGCGGGGCCGGGCTGTCGGGGCGCGGGTCCTCCTCTTCCTCCTGCTCCTCCTCGCCCGAGGTCCAGGAGAAGGGGGGCTGCGGGAAGGGGGAGGGTCAATAAACCCCCCGGGGTCCCCCCCGGCGCCATCACCCCACTTTCGGACTCACCTCCCTCTTCTTTTTGCCACCTCCGAAGATGGGGCTGGGGGTGCCGGGCCTGGCGGGGTACGGGGGGGTCTGCGGGGAAGAGCATGGGGTTTCAGCAGCAGGAAAAGGTGGCGGGAGGGGGGAGGACGTCCTCGTTTTGGGGAGAAAAGGCCATTTTTTTGGGCGCTCACCTTATTCACAACAGCTTGCAGAGGGGCGGGGGCGCTGCTGTAGGGGGGAGTCAGGTCCCGTCTCTGTTCCCGCTCCCCAAAACTGCTCCCGCCGCCACTCAGCTCCCGCTCGGGGCTCTGGGGGCTCCAGCGACCTGTGAGGGGTTTGATGGCCAAGATTTTGGGGGGAAACCACCACCCCGCCCCCTCCCCGCCCCCCCAGGAGCCTGCCGTACCTGGGGGCGCAGTGCCCACCCCCCGATTCCGGTGGGCCAGGAGGAAGGAGAGGTCGGGCAGGGCGCGGTGCCGGCGGAGGAAGGCGTCCAGGAGGGCCCGGCGCCGCTCGCCCACCAGATCGCGCCCCGGAAAAGCCGGGGTGCCCCCCAGGAGAGCGCCGAGGCGGCCGGCCAGCTCCTGCAGGGGGGGTGGCTCCGTCGGGACCCACTGCTCCCCCTCACTTTGGGGTGCCTCGGGGTGACTCGGCAGCACCGGCGGCGGCTCTGCAGGGTGGGGGTCACCCTCGGGGTCCCCCGGGAGGGGGGTTTCGCCGTGGGGGGCCGTATCCCGCGCGGGCCGGGGGCTCAGCAACCGCTCGACGTCGACCGACTTCACCTCGCGGTTGAACATGCCGCGGTGCTGGCACAGGCGGTTCTGGGTGATGACGACAGCTCTGGGGGCCAGGAGGGGGCTGGCGGCGGGGTGGCCCCCCCAGGGCAGCAGCAGCGGCCGCCTGCAGGGTGGGGGTCCGGCCCCCCGCCGCCCCCCGCCGGGGATCTTCCCGCCGAATTTGGCTGTGTCGCGCTCCCGCTTGGTTTTCCAGCGCTTGACGCGGCCAGGGCCAGGGCCGGTGGGGCGAGGGTGCCCCCGCAGGTGGGGGTGCCCCCCATCCCTGAAGGCCCCTCTGCTGCCGTGGTGGCTCATGGCACTGGCTGCCAGCTGGCAAAAGACCAAAAAAAAGGGTCTTTTCAAGCAAAGGGTGGGTGGAGGCGGGAGAAGGGCCCAGCAGGCCCCGCGGGAGGAGGTTTTGGGGCACCCTGTTGATGAGGGCCTCGCTGAAGGGCCCCCGTTTCCCCTCCCAGGACCCCCCCGGTATCCCCAGCACCCCCATTTCCCCCCTCAAACCCCACCAGGCCCCCCCACTTCCCCCTCAGGCCCCCCTCAATATTCCCAGGGTGCCCCCAAGGACACCCTTCTCCCCCTCAGGACCCACCGATACTCCCAAGTCCCCCTCAAGCACTCCCTATCAGACCCCCTCGGTACCCCTGTTTCCCCCTCCACTTCCCCCCAGCACGCCCAGGACCCCCTCAAGGGCCCCCGTTTCCCCTTCGGATGCCCCCAGGACCCCTGTTTTCCCCAAGGAACCCTCGGTCCCCCCCCCAAGACCCCCCTCCAGTGTGCCCGGGACACCCGTTTCCCCCTCAGTGCCCCCCTCAGTACCCCCAGCCCCCTCCAAGGGCCCCCATTTCCCCCCTCGGACCCCCCCCAGGACCGCCCCGGTATCCCCAGAGCCCTCGTTCCCCCTCCAGGACCCCCCAGTGCCCTCCCAGTATGCCCAGTGCCCCCCTGCTCCCGCTGGTGCCCCCCACCCACCGGCCACCGCTGCCAACGGCCGCTCAGGCCCCGCCCCTCTCGCCGGCGGGTGGGCGGGGCCTGCGGGCGGCGCGCGCGGCGGCGCCTCGCGCCTCGGCCGCTAGGGAGCGGCCGCTGGCGCGCGCGAGCCCAAGGGGAAAGAGGGGTGGGGGGGTGGGGAAGAGCGTCCGCTTTTCCCGCGCTGCCCGCCGATTGGCCCGCCAGCTCGAGACGCCCGCCGCTGATTGGCTGGGGGCGCGGGCGGCGGGAAGGGCTCGCGCAGTCGCAGAGGGGACCTGAGGTGAGCAGCGGGGCGTGGGGCTGAGGGAGCCCAGGGAGCCCGGGGATGAGGGGGACCCGGGAATGAGGGGACTGGGAGCCCAGGGGGAACTGGGAATGAGGGGACCGGGGATGAGGGGACTGGGAGCCCAGGGGGACCCGGGAACGAGGGGACCGGGAGCTGAGGGGGACTCGGGAATGAGGGGACCGGGAGCCCAGGGAGCCTGGGGATGAGGGGGACCCGGGAATGAGGGGACTGGGAGCCCAGGGGGAACTGGGAATGAGGGGACCGGGGATGAGGGGACTGGGAGCCCAGGGGGACCCGGGAATGAGGGGACCGGGAGCTGAGGGGGACCCGGGAATGAGGGGACCGGGAGCTGAGGGGGACCTGGCAATGAGGAGACCGGGAGCGCACAGAACCCCGGGGCTGATGGGACACCATGAGCCCCCAGGGACCCGGGGCTGAGGGGTCCGTCACCCCACAAGCACCCAGGGCTGAGGGGTCCATCGTGCAGCCCAGCCCCTGCACCGCAGACACCTGGTGAAACCCAGGGAAAGGTGAGGAGCCGCGGTGGGAGGGAGGCTCCTCTGTGCGGGATGAGGACGGAGGGCGGGGAGACGCTGACGTGCCCCCCCAAAGGACACCCCACCTGCGCCGGGAGGGGACAGCAGCCCCCGCCACCCCGCAGCAGGAGCCCCCCCGGGTGCTGTGCCGCAGCCCGTGGGCAGGAAGCGCCGGTGGCTTCGCGCTCGCTGCCTTTTCTCAGCGCCGATGCCATGCAGAGCCGGGCAGCTCGTTAGCTTTATTGGGGCGGGGCGTGCCCAGCGAGCCTCATGCTCTAACGAAGCGAAGCCTCGAGGGGGGTGCGGGGCATGGGGGGGCACGGGGGTCCAGCAGGACCCTCAGGGCTTCTCCAGCTGGGCGTCGTCGGCGTGGAGGCTGCCCACGTCCTGGTAGGTGGGCTGCAGCCCCCGTGAGATGTCCTCGTACATGGAGCACTCATCCAGGTTCAGCCCCTGGGGAGGGGGGAGATGCGGTTGGGGGGGTGGGGGTGCATTGGAGGGGGGTGGGTGCTGCGCCGGTGGGCGCAGGGGCCTCACCTCATAGAGGTTCTCCTCCTCGCAGGCGCTCTTCTTCATCTGCAGCAGCCGCTCGTTGGCCCACCGCTTCTGCAGGGGCAGCGTTAGGGAGGGCAGCTGCACCCCGAGACCCCCCACCCCCCACCCCCCCCAGACCCCCCCACATGCCCTCCTCACCCTGAAGAGGAGGAAGAGGCTGGGCCCCACAGCGCAGAGCAGCAGCAGGATGCCCTCAGCCGTGATGATCCGGTTCTTGGTGGACTCTTTCAGGTTGAGGAAGGGCACGGCCATGGGGTCTGCTGCCGGCAGGAGGGGGCGGGGGGTCAGCCCTGACCCTCCAACCCCACCCCCCCCCCCGCTGCGTCCCCCCAGCACTCACCGCGCACCTGCAGGAAGGTGCCGCAGGACTGCCCAGCGGCCGGGCCGGCCTCCACCCGGCAGTAGTAGAGGCCGGTGTCGTTGTGCGTCAGGTGGAGGAAGGTGAGGGTGACACGACCTTCCTCCTCCTCCCGCCGCAGCTGCCGCCCGGGCTCCCCGTCCTCGACGGCGGCGCGGGAGTGGCTGCAGTTGCGGTGGGGGCACACCTGGTACCAGGTCACCCGCGCCTTGGCGGGGGCCTGGAACCGGCACTCCAGGCTGAGGTGGTCGCCCACGGTGGCAGTGCGGGACGTGGGGCCGGGCTCCACCATCACCGGGCCGGCGTTGCAGCCGCCTGCCGCCGCCGCGGTGATGTTGCTCACCACGGTCAGGGGGCTGCGGGACAGCTGGGGGGGCGCTGGCGGCACCATGCACTTGCCGTCCGGGCACACCGTGGTAGGCTCCTGGCAGAGATACCCTGCGAACGACGACGGGGGGTCACTGCGGCCCCCCAAGCCCTCTCGCCCGGCCCCGCCCCAACACCCCCAGCTCGGGGCCAGTTTCGGTTCCTCCGCCGGGCGCTGTTGACAGGAAGTGCTGGGACGGGCGACGGGCTGTTCCGGGGTGCCTCAGTGGGGGGCGGGGGGGGGGTGTGCAGCTTTTTGGGGTGCTGCGCCCACCCGCCGCCAGCTGGCCGCCCTTTGGGGGGTCACCGCTGCTGCGGGCCGCATGAGGGGCCGGTGCAGTTCCCCCCCGTTAGAGGTGCAAGGTGGCAGCACCCCGGGACCCCCCTCCATGTGCACCCGTACCCCAAGACCCCCATGCCGCCACAGCCCCGCGCCCCCTCCCCACCAGCCCCTACCTGGGAGGAGGCAGAGGAGGAGCGGGAGCGGGGCGCCCCGTTTTGGGGGAGCGCCCGCCATGCTGCCACCGTCACCGGGCCCTGCCGCAGGAGATGCGCCCCGGTGCCCCGCGCCCGTCCTCCGGGGGGCTGCGGCGGGCGGGGCAGGGCGGGCCCCACCCCAGCATCACCCCTCGGCCCGCCCCAGAGAAGGGGGCTGTGGGGGCAGGGCAGGGGGCCCAGGGGGCTGGGGTGTCAGGTGTTGGAGGGTCTCAGGGGCCCAGGGTTTCGCAGTCCTGGGGGCCCAGAGGTCTGGGGGTTTGAGGGTCTGGGGGATTTCATGGTCCCAGGGGTCGCTGGGGCCCAGGGATCTGGGGTTTGAGGATCTGGGGATCCCAGGGGTCCAGGAGTCTTGGGAGTCTGAAGGTCCTGGGGTGTGAGGGGCCCAGGGATCCTGAGGGTCTGAAGGTCCCGGGGTCCCAGCAGTCTTGGGGGTCTGAAGGTCTGGGGGTTTGAGGGTCCGGGGATCGCAGGGGTCCCAGGGTCTTGAGGGTCTGAAGGTCTGGGGATTTGTGGGTCCGAGGATCCTGGGGTCCTGAGGGTCTGAAGGCCCCAGTGGTCTTGAGAGTCTGAAGGTCTGGGGGTTTGAAGATCCGAGGATCCCGGGGGTCCAGGGGTCCCAGGGTCCGAGGAATCCCGTGGTCTGGGGATCCCGGGTGTCTCGGGGGCCCCGGGATTTGAAAAGCTCTTCGGGGTCACAGGATCCCGGGGTCTTGCGGGGGCGAGGGTCCCGGGGGTCCCGCGGTCCCGGGGGGTGCGCGGCCCCGGGCGGGGCGGCGCAGGGGCGGCCGCGGCCTCGCTCCTCCCGCAGGAAGCGCCGGGAAGGGGCGGGCGGAGGGACCCGCCCGTGACGGGACGCGGGTTCCTGCTCCCGCGGCGCGGCCCGGCCCGGCACGGACCCGGTACGGCCCGATACAGCCCGGTACGGACCCGGCCCGATACATCCCGGCACAGCGCGGCCCGGCCGGTGAGTCCCCCGCGGCGGATGGCGGGGGGGGGCCGCTTCCTGCCGGGCCGCCGCGGCGCCGGGGGGGGGGGAGACACAGGGGACACGCGTGGGGCCGGGGGCAGCGCCGGGGGGGGGGGGGCGGGGGGTGCGGCTCTGCCACGCCCGGCAGGCCGGGGGGGTCGGGACGGGCCTGTCTCCCCTTCTAAATCGCGCCCCCGGCGGCGGGGGGGAGCGAGAAGCGGGGACACCCGCTGCCCCCCACGGGCCGGGCTGGAGGTCGGCCAACGGGGCCAGGGCGGCGGGGCCGCCGCCAGCCGGGCCACGGGGCTGTGGGGCAGAGGTGAGGGGGTGGGGGGGCTGTGGAGCAAGGGGGGGGGGGGGGGGGCTGTGGGGCAGAGGTCAGGGGCAAGGGGGGGGCTGTGGGGCAGGGGTGGGGGGGTAGGAGAAGTCTGGGGGGGGCTGTGGGGCAGGGGTGGGGCCTGTGGGGCAGGAGTGAGGGCCGTGGGGGTCTGTGGGGCAGGGCTGAGGGCCGCGAGGGGACAGGAGCGGGGGGGTCCCGTCCGCCGTGTGTCGCCGCCGCGCCGCGGGGCAGGGTGGCGCAGGGGCCGTGGCGCAGCCCCACGGCGGCGGGGGGGGGGGTGGGGGGGCCGGGGGCCGGTGCCGCCGCGCTGCGCATCACTTCCTGCAGGAAGCCCCGCTCGCTCCGTCAATAACCCGGGGGCCGACGCTTTGTTTTACAGCCCGGGGAGACGCCTTTCCGCCCGGGGGGGGGGCACCCCGAAGAGATCCGATCCCTGCCGCTGCCCCCCCCGCCGCTGCACCCCCCCCCAACTCCTGGGGGGCCGCCCCCCCGTGCTCGGCGGGGCCCGTGGGGGGGGGGTTGCCACATTTCCTGCCCCACCGAGAGCGTTTCGACAGCTCGGAAACAGGTAGCGGGGAGGGGGGGGTTGTTGGTGGTTTTGGGGAGCAGTGCTGGATCACCCCCAGAGTGTGCCCCCCACACACACAAAGGGGCTGCCCCCCAAAGCACCGGCCGGCGGAGCAGGAGGGCACACGGGAGGGGGGGCTGGCACAGGCTCCCCCCCCCACCGCAGGGCTCTCAATGGGGCCCTTTGTGCGGCACAGAGCCCCTTTGAGAGCAGGCACCGCCCCCCCCCCCCCCCCCAGGCGGGGAGGGCGTCTCCGTCTGCACCCCCCAAACCTGCGCCCCGAGATCCCGCAACCTCATCTCAACCCTGACCCCTCCCGCCCCGCTCCTTGACGCCTTCTCTCCCCGCAGCTCTGAGAGGCAGGGGGGCCCCCCCCCGCACCCCGGGGGCAGCATGGAGCCGGAGGAGGCCTTCAACGGGGTGAGCGGTACCCCTCGCCCTGCTGCCGCGGCCCGGGGGGAGGACACACCCGGAGCCCCCCCCGAGGGGCCGATCTCTCTGGGGAGGGCCCCGCTGCCTGCCTCACGTCCCCCCCCGCCTGCCCTACGTCCCCCCGTCTCTCCCCAGAGCCCATCGGCGGGCGCTCGCAGTGCCGGCGGCTCGGCTGTGGCCATCATCGGCGCCGAGGACGAGGACTTTGAGAACGACATCGAGCCGGTGAGCTGGCAGCTTGGGGGGCGCCGGGCCACCCCATGGGGGCTTGGGGGGTCCCCGCAGCCTCACCCGTGACACCTCCCCCACCCCCGCAGAACCCCGACGACCAGAGCAGCCTGTTCCAGAGCCTGGAGCTGGTGCGGCAGCACCCGGCCTACCTGATGGCCTTCCTGCAGCACGTCGTGCTCCAGTTCGACTCCTGTCCCGTGGTGAGCATGGCCGGGGGGGGACACCACAGCGAGGTGGGGGGGTCACCGTGGTGGGGGAGCACCCCTGGGGGGTGGGTGGCCGCACCCCCGCCTCCCCCTCGTGTAACCGCTTCTCTCTGTTCCCCCCCTCCCCGCTGGCAGGGGCTGGAGTTGAGGTAAAACACTATCGGGGGGGGGGGGGAGGTTTGGGGGTTGGGGCGGGGGGGAAGGTGGAGGGGGTTGGGGGGGCAGGGGGGGGTCGCCCTGCCTTCACCCCTGCCTGCGCTCCCCCCCCTGGCCCCCAGCTCTGCTACCTGCACGTGGACATGCTGCGCAGGATGAACCCCAAGGAGGGCAAGAAGCAGTTCCTGGAGTTCTGCCACATGTTCCTGGACAAGGCCGGGGTGAGTGGGCCCACCCCGCAGCCCCCCCCCCCCCCCACACCTCACGGGGGCCTCAGCGGAGGGGTCACCCCCCATCCTCAAACTCCCCCCCCCTCGCAGCTGCTGCGGGTGCCCGTCCCTCACCAGGTGCAGTTCGAACTGGGTGAGTGAAACCCCACTGCTGGCAAGGGCTGGGAGTGTGGCTTCCCCGCCCTCAGCCCCCCCTCTTTTTGGGGCCCCCCCTCCTTTTGGGCCCCCCCCCCCACCCCCGGCACCCACCACCCCCCGCCGCACCCAGCTCCTCCGGAAGCCGGGGCGAGTGCTCAGGGCTGCGGTGTCGAGGGCGGAGGGGTGGGGGCGGGGGGTGTGGGGGGGTCCGTGGCTGTCCCCCCCTCCCCGGGCTGACGCCCCCCTCCCCGCCAGACCGGACGCGCCCCGAGCTGCTGCCGGACGAGGTTCAGCGGCGGTACCTGCAGGAGATCCAGGCCTTCCAGGAGCCCGAGATCGCCCGGCAGCTGGATGACTTCAGGTGGGGGGGTTCAGGCCCCCCGGAGGGGCCAAGGGGGGGGGCCCACCGGCTAACGGCCACCCCCCCGCCCCCTCTCCCCTCCTGGCAGGTCCAAGCGGCTGATGGGGATGACGCCGGGGGAGCAGGAGCTGACGGAGCTGGAGTCCTACCGCACCCGGGACCACAGCATCCGGGAGGCCAAGGAGAAGCAGCTGGCGGAGGTGCTGCTGGCCCGCCTGGAGGAGATGCAGTGAGTGGGCCCCCCCTAGCCGCATAACCCCCCCCCCCCCCCCGGACCCGGGAAACCCCCCCACCGACCCGGCTAATCCCCGCCCGGAGCCTCGTCCCCGCTTTCCTTTGGACAGTCCCCTCCCTCCGCCACATCTGGCCGCCCTCCCCTGCCGGGCGCCGGTCCCAAACCGGAGCCAGCTGCGGCGGGGCTGAGGATCCCCCCCCTTTCCTTCCCAACCCCCCCCTTTTTTTTTCCTGGGTATTGCTCCTGATTGCATCAGCCCCGGCGCGGTATAAACCCCCCTGCCCGACCCCTCTGCCCCAGCCCAGTGCGTCCCAGTGTGTCCCAGCACACGCACGCATCTCCCCGCCGGATGGCACTGACACGCCGACATGGGGCTGGCCTGCCGGTGAGGGGCCGGGGAGGGGACCCCCGATGCTGCCGCCGCGGGGAGGGGCGGGGGCTGAGGCGTGATTTGGGGTGGCGGGGGGGGCTCCCGGACACCTGGTTCACACTCTGCTCCTTTCCCCAGCCTCACCATCTCTTCCGACGAGGAGAAAAGGTGAGGGAAGCGTTTCGGGGGGGGCTTGGGGGCTGCATGGGGGTCGGGGGGGGGGGCTCCTGACGGTGGTGGGACTGTAGACCCCCCTGGACACCCCCCCGAGCCCTCTCTCACCCCCGTCCCCCTCCTAGCTCCGCCATCTTCGGTGCTATCGTCACCTACATGAAGTACCTGGGGGTTAAAACCAAGTTGGGCGACGGCAAGAAATCCAAATCCAACTTCTTCCGCAAAAAGGTGAGACCCCCGGGGGCGGGACGGGACCCCCCCCGGTTCCCTCTGAACCCCCCAGTTCCCGCTGACCCCCCCCCCACCTCCCGCAGATTTCGGGGAAGAAGGCGGACGAGCTGCAGGCCAAGTCGCGGAAGGGCTTCAGCCTGCCGGGGGCGGCCCTCTGGGGCCGGGACGCCCACAGTGAGTGGGGGGCTGCGGGGGGGTCCTTCCCGACAGCCTCACACACCCCCCCCCCAGCCCATTTCTCCCCCGTTGCAAGCCGGGGGGGGGCTCAGCCCAGCACCCTCCCCTCCCCGTTTTCTCTCTTGCAGACGCCGATTTCAGGCAAAGCAAAGGCCCTGAGAGCGAAGGTACCTCCCAGCCTGGGACCTCTCAGCCCCTCACCCACCCCTCACCCGAGAGCTGCCCCCCCGGCCCAGGCTGACACCCACCCCGCATGCCGACACCCAGTCCCCCACCCCTGGGGTCCTCGGCGGGGGGGGGGGTGGGAAAGGGGGCAGGCAGGGGGGGGCTGGGCTCAGAGGAGGTATTGGGGACGGGGGCTGAGGGGATTTTACCGCCCCCCGCCTCCCCCCCCCCCGCAGCCGACAAGGTGCCGCATCCTGAGAGGAAGGGCCCCAAGGCTGCCGAGAGGACAGACGGGGGGGCTGCGCGGCCCAGAGGGGGGGCATCCGGGACCCCTGACCCCCCCAGTGTGGCCGTCACCATCAACCCCCCACCTGGGGAGGGCGCCGAGGGTGATGCAGGTGAGGCGGGGGGGGGGGGGGGGGCGTGGGTTTGGGATGGGGGGGGGTCCTCAGTGTTCTTCTCGCTCATCCCCCCCCACCCCATAGGCTCAGACCCCCCAGGCTCCTTGGAGCTGGGAGACCCCCCCCCTCGAGGCCTCTGCCCCCCAGAGCCCCCCGCCGGTGAGCAGCACCCTACGGAGGAGGGGGCCGAGAATGAGAGGTGAGATGCCACTCCTCCCCCCCCCGTTTCTGCTGGGGGGGGCACCCCGCTTCAGCGAGTGACCCCCCAAATTAGCACACACACACACCCCCCCCCCCCGGGAGAAGGGGGGCACAGGGGCCCTCTCATGCGTGTGCTCCCCCCCCTCACACCCAGCTTGGCTGCTGCCCCCCACCCCCCCTAACTAACCCGCTCTCTCTCCCCAGAAGGCGGATCAGGTTGGTGCCCCCCCCCGGCCCCTCCTTGCATGCCTGAGGGGCGCGACGGTGCCGGGGGGGGGCCTTAGAGCCACCCGCCGACTCAGCTAAGTACTGGGCACCCCCGGCCCCCTCCCTCCCCCCAGGGCCTCCCCCCCGAGCTGATGCATGGCTCTGCGCCCCCCCTGAATCAGACGCATGGCCCCCCCAAAAGATCTCACGCCGTTTCTCTCCCCCCCTCCACCTGTGCATGCCCCCCTCCCGTGCTCTCTGTGCTGCCCGTGTCCGTCGCGTGTCCGTCGCGTGTCCGTCTGCATGTCTGTCCGTCGCATGTCCGTCCGCCCGCCCCCCTCGGCTTCGGGGTGCCCCCCCGCGCCCCCCCCGCCCCGCAGGCTGCCGGGGAAGCTGGGCCGCTCGGAGAGCCTGCGGGTGTCGGAGCGGAGGCGCTCCCAGCGCGGCGGCGGCGGCGGCTCGGCCAAGGGCAAGCGGCAGCCGCGCTCCCGCAGCGACGTCGACCTGCGCGCCGCCTGCCCGGAGGAGGGGGCCGCCACCCCCGACCCCCGCCGCCGACCCACGTAGGTGGCGGGGCGCCCGGCAGCCCCCACCTCCTAGTCCTGCGACCCACCCTAGGGGGGGTGGGGGGCGCCCCAGGATCACCACCCGGCGGGGTTTGGCGCGGGAGCGAGGGGGTTGCCTTGGGGTGGCTGGCACTGAAGCCCACCGGGGGTGGCTGCTCCCGGCGCGCTGAAGCCCACCCCCCCCTATCGCTCCTTTTCCCCCCCTCTGTGTCCCCGCAGCCTGGAGCCGGGGGGGCCGGGGGGGGGCGAGCCCCCGCAGTCCTTTCTGCCTCCCCAGTCTGAGGAGACTGAGCCGCGCGTTGCGGAGCTGGAGCTGGAGCCGCCAGCCTGGCGGCAGCTCGCCGCCCCCGACGCACTCCTCAGGCTGAAGAAGAGCGAAGTCAAGCGGCAAGAAGTCATCAACGGTGAGACCTCCCCCTTCCCCAACCGACCCCCCCCGAGCCGGTTCCCCCCCTGACCCCCCCGGGCCCCCCCAGAGCTGTTCCTGACGGAGCACGCCCACGTGCGGATGCTGCGCGTCCTGCTGGAGCTCTTCTACCAGCCCATGCTGCGGGAGGCCTTCTTCGACGAGCAGGAGCTCTCCAACATCTTCCCCAGCCTGGAGGACCTGGTGGAGGTGCACAGTGAGTCGGGGGGGGGGCCGGGGGGGGTCGGTTTGGGGGGGAGAGGGGTCGGGGGGTCCGAGCCCCGCCCTGCCCCAGCCGTCTTCCTCGACAGCCTGAAGAAGCTGCGGGAGGAGAGTGGCTACATCATCGCCGAGATCGGGGACGTCCTGCTGGCGCGGGTGAGCGCGTGGCGGGGGCCCAAGGGGGCGCGGGGGGGTCCGTGGGGGTCTGCAGGGGCGGTGAGTGGGAACCGGGGGCACGCGGGGGTGGGTTTAGGCGAGGGTACGGAGCGAGCGTGGGGGTCGGGTGCGGGGTGAGCGTGTGGGGGGTACTGAGGTGTGCAGGGCACGTGTGTGCGTGCAGGGCAAGCGGGCAGGGTACGTGTAAGCGTGTGGGGGTATGTGTAAGCATGTAGGACATGTGTAACTGCAAGTTAAGCGTGTGGGCTACGTGTAAGCATGTGGGGTAAGCGTGGGGCTACGTGCAAGTGTGCATGGTAAGCGTGTGGGCTACATGTAAGTGTGCAGGGTAAGCGTGGGGGCTACGTGTAAGCACGTGGTCTGAGCGTGTGGGCTCCGCGTAAGCGCACAGCGGGGTAGGTGCAGGCGCACAGGGGGCCTGTGTCAGCGTGGCGGGCCCCCCCAGTTCGAGGGCACGGAGGGCAGCTGGTTCCAGAAGATCTCGGCGCGGTTCTGCAGCCGCCAGTCCTTCGCCCTCGAGCAGCTCAAGGCCAAGCAGCGCAAGGACGCCCGCTTCAGCCAGTTCATCCAGGTACTCTCGAGCGTGCCCCCCCCCACACCCCCCCACACCCCGCGGGGGGTCCCCCAGCGCGCCCCCCCACCCCAGCACCCTGCCCTCGCCCCCCCCAGGAGGCGGAGAGCCAGCCCCGCTGCCGCCGGCTGCAGCTGAAGGACATCATCCCCACCGAGATGCAGCGCCTCACCAAGTACCCGCTGCTGCTCCACAACATCACCAAGTGCACTGGTGAGAGGGGCTGCGGGGAGGGGGCCGTGCCGCGCCCCCAGACCCCCCTGAAACCCCCCGTCCCTCCCTCCATCCGTCCCTGTGTCCCCCCCCTGCAGAGGCGGCGGGCGAGCGGGCCAAGGTGGAGCAGGCGGCTGAGTGCTGCCGCCAGATCCTCAACCACGTCAACCAGGAGGTGCGGGACATGGAGAACCTCATGGTAAGGGGTCGCCCCGTGTCCCCTGCGTGTCCCCCCCGTGCTCCCAGTGTCCCCTCACCCCCCCTTCCCCCCCCCCCCCCCCGTGCAGAAGCTGAAGGACTACCAGCGGCGCCTGGACCTCTCCAACCTGAAGCAGAGCATGGACCCGCTGCTGAGCGAGTTCAAGGTGAGGTGAGGGGGGGCTGCTGCGGGGTTCAAGGGGAGCTCCCGCTCCCTTAACCCCCCCTGACCTCCCCCGAACCCCCCAGAACACGGACATCACCAAGAGGAACCTGGTGCACGAGGGGCCGCTGACCTGGCGCGTCACCCGGGACAAAGCCGTGGGTGAGTGATGCGGGGGGGTGACTGTGGGTAGCGGGGGTGTAGTGGGGCGCCCTGCTGACACACCCTCCCCCCCGCGGGGTTTTGGGGTGCGTCCCCCCTCTCCCCACAGACGTGCATGTGCTGCTGCTGGACGACCTGCTGGTGCTGCTGCAGGCGGCAGGAGGAGCGGCTGGTGCTGCGGTGCCACAGCCGCACCATCACCCCCGCGCCCGACGGCAAGCAGATGCTGAGCCCCATCATCAAGCTCAGCTCCGCCATGACCCGCGAGGTCGCCACAGGTGGGGGGGTGTCTGGTTTTGGGGGTGCGGGGGCTGGTTCTCGGGGCACCGGGGCCAGTTTGGAGCACGGGGCGTCTGCGTGGGCAAGGGGCTGGAACTGGTCGCTGTGGGGCAGAGCGGAGTAGGGGGGGGCCTCGGGTCACCCCAAAACGCTCTCCCCCCACCCTGACACCCCCCTTTTGCTGCCCCCCCCCCCCCAGACCACAAGGCTTTTTACGTCATCATCAGCTGGGAGAACGGGGCGCAGATCTACGAGCTGGTGGCGCAGACGGTCTCAGAGAGGAAGAAGTGAGTGGGGAGGGGGGCTCAGGGGGCTCGGGGTTTTTTGGGGGGGCTCGAGGGGGTGGGGGATTCTGTGGGGCTGGCAGTATTCTGGGGAGTGCTCACCCCCCCCTCTCCCCTCCCAGCTGGTGTGCCATGATCAGCGAGACAGCCGGCTCCCTCAAGCTGCCGGGGTCCCACCGGCAAAGACCTCGCGGGGAGGGGGGGCAGAGCCCCCACAGCCCCATCTAGTGAGTGTGGGGGGGGCGCTTTTGGGGGGGGGGGGGCGTCGAGTTCTCTGCTGAGCCCCCCCCCCCCCTTCTTGCCCCAGCGGTTACCGGGAGCCCCTGCTGAGCAGCTCGGAGAATGGGGGGTCCCTGAAGGAGCCGCTGCCCCTGGACGGTGAGCGGAGGGTCCGGGGGGCAGGGGGCGCAGCCCTGCGTGTGGCGGGGGCGCGGGGGGGGAGGTCTGACGGGCCCCCCCTCCCCTCCCCAGAGCGTGAGAAGGACGGGGCAGTGGAGGGCACCGAGTCTGCGGGGAGCCCGGAGAAGAGGGAGGCGGAGCGGGCGCTGGCCGAGCTGCTGGCCCGGAGCGGGACCCCCCCGGGCGGGCGGGGAGGGGGGCCTGGCCGCCGCCGCCCTGCGCAGAGGTGAGAGCAGACCCCAGACCCGGACCCTGCCCTGCAGCACACTGCTGTGCCCCGAGACCCGGACCTGGATAAATCCAAACTGACTCCAGATCCCAAACCCAGACCCCAAATCCAAACCCAGACCCAAACCTGGACCCCAAATCCGAACCTAGACCCCACACTCAGACCCCAAACCTGGACCCCAGACCCTGCCCTAAACCACGCTGCTGTGCCCCCAGACCCCAAACCCAGACCCCAAATACAAACTGACCCCAGACCCCAAATCCAAGCCTAGACCCAAACCTAGACCCAAATCCAAACCTAGACCCCACACTCAGACCCCAAACCTGGACCCCAGACCCCAAAACTCTGCCCCAAACCTGGACCCCAAATCCAGACCCAAATCCAAACCCAGACCCGCGCCCTGCTGCTGTGCCCCCAGCCCCCAAGCTCTGCACCCCCTCCCCACAGCCGCCCCCTCACCCTTCTCCTTCGCCCCCTCCCCAGTGTCGGTGCTGAAGCAGCTTCTGCCGGGGCCGACGCTGGTGGCAGGGGGTGACGGGGCCACCTCCCCCCCCGAGGACGCCTGGGGGGGCCCCGGCCCGGCCCCCCCCGAGGAGGAGCGGCGGGACGCGGGCGACGGGGCCGAGAGCGAGGGCGAGGGCCGGGGGCAGCGCCCCGAGGGGGGGCCGCAGGTACGGGGGGGGGCGATGCAGGGTTGGGGGGACATCGGGGTTTAACCCACCCCCTCACTCTCTCTGTCCCCTCCCAGGGGGCACCCCCAACGGCCCCCTGCTCCCCGCAGTGGGGGTCCCGGCTGCCCGAGGTGGGGGGGGGCCGGGACCCCCCTGGCGCTCCCCCCGCAGCAGGCGGCCTGGCTGGGGGACGAGCTGCAGGGCCTGGAGGAGACGCTGCAGGGGCTGAAGGTGAGGGGCGTGGGGGGCGTGTTCCCCCGCAAGGGGTGTGGGTCTGGGCCCCCCCCTGACGGGTGCGGGTCTGGCCCCCCAGGAGATGGAGGAGCATTACTGGGAGCTCCAGCAGTTCCTGGCCAAGCGCAGCTCCACCGGCTGCCTCTTCACATGAGGGCAGGTAAGGGGGTGCCGTGGGGCTGGGGGTGCTGTGGGGCAAATGCTGCAGGGCAGGGGGTGCAATGGGGTGAGTTCTGGGGGTGCTGTGGGCTGGGGGCGCTTGTAGGGCCTGTGCCGTGGGGCTGGGGGTGCCGTGGGGTGGGCTGCAGCATGGGAGGGGGGGAAAGGGGGCTGCCTTGTGCGGGGGGGGCGCGCCTCGCCGTGGGGCGGGCGGGGGAGGGAAGGGGGGGCGCACCTCGGGCTCGCTGACCCGTCTCCATCTCTGCCCCCCTAGGCCCCCCCCCCCGGCGGATTCGGGGCACCTCTCACCCCCGCGCCGTGGGGCAGCAACGCGGGGCCGTACCCTGGTGCCCCCCCCCGGTACCGTTTCGGGGGGGCCCCCGTCGCCCCCTCCCGCCCCCCCCCCCCCCCCCGCGCTCTTTGTTGGGTTTTCTACATTCGCTGGATTTATATATGGGACTGCAGCGGGGGGGGGGGGGCAAAGACGGGGCTGTGGGGGCCCCCCGCGCTGTGGGGCTGGTCGGGGCTTTTTTAACCTTTGTACAGAAAATGGGGGGGGGAACAAACTGCAGGGACCCCCGCCCCCCCCCCCCCCGCTGCTGGGAGCAGGCGCTGGGGGGGGCAACCCCCGCCCCTTCCGCAGAGCCCGGGGGGGGGGGGGGGGGGGGGGGGGGGGGGGGCGGTGCCTTGGGTTGAAAACCAAAGAATCTGGGAAAATGCCAAATAAACTGTCGTTGCTTCTGTCCCCGTCGGTCCTTTCTGGCGGGGGGGGCGGTGTGTGTGTGTCCCCCATGCCCGGGGTCGTGTGTCCCGCCCCCATGCCCGGGTGTCCCCCCCCAGGCGGAGGCGAGGCCGAGCGAGGTGACTTTATTGCTTGAGCAGCCGCCGGGGGCGGGGGGAGTCGGGGGGGGGCGGGCTGCGGAGGGCGTATTTTACACGAGGGGGGGGGTCGCGGGGGGGGGGGGGGCTCGTTCCTCCATCACAACGACGCACAAGCGGGGGGGGCACAGACCGTATTGCACTTCCAGTGGCGGGGGGGGGGGGTTAAAAAAGGGGGAGGGCCGCGGCTCTGCCCCCCCCCCCCCCGGTGTGTGGGGATTGGGGGGGGGTGTTAGACACACACACCCCCCCCGGATCCTGGCGGGGGGGTCAGGGGCGGCGGCGGGGCGGGGGGGGGGGGCTGCCGGCCTCCTCCGCCGAGCTGCCCCCCCCGCCCCCCCCGCCGCCGCCGCCGCCGCCGCCGTCCGTTACCTCCAGCTCCGAGTCGGATCCCGGTTCCGGTGCGGGGGGGGCGGCGGCGCGGGGGGGGGCGGCGGCGGCGGGGGGGGCAGCGGCGGGTAGAAGGGGGGGCGGGTAGAGCGCGGCGGGCAGGTACGGCCCCCACCCCCACGGGTACTCGGGCACCGGCGGGCCGCCCCAGCCCCCCCAGCGGCGCCTTCGCGTACCCCGGGAGACCTGCGGGGGCGGGGGGGGTGTGAGACCGGGGCTGCAGCCGCCATCACCCCCCCCCCTGTGTGTGGGTACCCCCCCCCGTGTGTCGTTCCCCCCCCGCCGCTCACCGGGGCCCAGGAAGGGCACGGTCGCCTCCAGCCGCAGCTTCTCGCTCTCCGGTTGCCGCTGGAAGAGCGGGGGGGGGGCGCCCGGGGGGGTCGGCGGGGCGGGGGGACGCAGAAGAGCGACTGCAGCGTCTGCGGGGGGCGGGGAGTCAGCGGGGAGACACCCCCCCCTTTCCCCTCCCTCCTTTTCCCCTTCACCCCCTCCCCGTCCCCCCCCCCGCACCTCGGGGGTGAGGGGGCCGGTGTCGGGGCCGGTGCCCCCCCCCGGGGGGGCAGGGGGCGGGGGCCAGCAGCAGCGGCCCCCCCGCGGCGGGCAGCTCCAGCAGGGGGGCAGTTGACCAGCAGCACTTTGCTGAAGTTGAACTTGTAGGTGAAGCGTTTGCCCTTGGTCTTGTGCAGGATCCGCTTGTTGTAGTAGTACCTGGGGGGGGGTCGTCAGCGCCGCCCCCGGGACCCCCCCGGTGCGCCCGGGACACATACACCCCCCCACCCCCCCCGCTGCGCCCGGGACCTCCCCAGTGCTTCCGCAGGACCTCACGGTGCCTCCGCAGCACCCCCCGGTGCCCCCCCGGCTTCCCCCCAGGCCCCGCCGTCCGGTGCCTGCGCAGGACACACACCCACCCCCCGCAGTGCCTCCCCGGGGGCTCCCCCCACGGTGTGTCGTGTCTCCCCCCCACAGTGCTCCGCAGGACCCGCCAGTGCCCCCCCAGTGCCCCCAGTTCTCCCCAGTACCCCCAAGCATCCCCAGTACTCCCAGCATCCCCAGTGCCCCGCAGTGCTCCCCAGTGCCCGCAGTTCTCCCAGGGTTGGTCGGGGGGTGCGTGTGGTGCCAGGCGTGTCATGGGGGTCCCGGGGTGCGGGTGCCGGGGGGTCCCGGGGGCGCCGCCCCCCCACCTGAGGGCGCGGCTGAGCTTGTCGTAGTTCATGTGGGGCTTGCACTTGCGGACCCCCCAGAGCCGCGCCACCTCGTCGGGGTCCTTGATGACGAACTCGCCGTAGTCGCCCTGCCAGGCGATCACCTCCGGTACTGCTCCTGCCGCAGCAGCTCCAGGATGAAGTGCCAGAGCTGGATCTGCCGCGAGCCCGGGCTCGACTCCGGCTTGTACGCCCAGTCCGGGAAGGCGAAGCCTGCGGGGGGGCACGGGGGACCCTGTGGGGGGCTGGAGACCTGGAGCCGCCGCTATGGGGCGGGACTGGGGGGGCTGGAGACCCGGGTGTGCTGCTATGGGGTGGGGTTTGGGGGGCTGGGGACCCGGGTGTGCTGCTATGGGGTGGGACTGGGGGGGCTGGAGACCCGGGTGTGCTGCTATGGGTGGGATTGGGGGGGCTGGAGACCCAGGTGTGCTGCTATGGGGTGGGATTGGGGGGCTGGGGACCTGGGTGTGCTGCTATGGGGTGGGGTTGGGGGGGCTGGGGACCTGGGTACGCCCAGTCCGGAAGGCGAAGCCTGCGGGGACACGCCGTGGGGTGGGGGGCTGGGGGGCTCGGTGCCACACAGCACCGTGGGGTGGGATTTGGGGGTCAGATATGTGAGTTCCATGCTATAGGGTGGAATTTGGGGGCTGGAGACCTGGGTGTGCTGCTATGGGGTGGGATTGGGGGGGCTGGAGACCTGGGGGGGCTGCTATGGGGTGGGACTGGGGGGGCTGGGGACCTGGGTGTGCTGCTATGGGGTGGGGTTGGGGGGCTGGAGACCTGGGGGGGGCTGCTATGGGGTGGGATTGGGGGGTCAGACGTGTGAGTTCTGTGCTATAGAGTGGGATTTGGGGGGCTGGAGATCTGGATCTGCTGATGTAGGGGTGGGACTGGGGGGGCTGGAGACCTGGGTACGCCCAGTCCGGGAAGGCGAAGCCTGCGGGGACACGCCGCGGACGTGGGAAGCGGGGGGCACCGAGGTGACCGGGACGGCACCCCCGGGGGGGGACGGTGACACTGAGGTGACCAGGACAGTGTCCCTACGGGGCCCGGTGACCCCGACGTGCCCGGACAACGTCCCCCTGGGTCCCGGTGACAGCGGGGTGGCCCCAGCCGAGGTCCCCGTGTGCCCCCGCTCCCCACCGCCGGCCGTGCCCCACAGGGGGGCGCTGCGCTGTGCGGGGAACAGGGGTCGGGTGCCGCGCGGGGGGGACATGGGGGTGCAGCGGGGGGTCCCCGAGGGTGCCTGTCCCCCCGCCCGGGGGGTACCTGGGGTCCAGAGCGCCGGCACCGGGGAGGTGAGGAGCAGGTCGGAGACGCAGCTGCAGTCCATGGCGGGGGTCACACCTGCGGGGGGCACGGCGGGTTGGGGGGGGTCTGGGGGTGCAGGGGGTATTTGGGGGGGTATTTGGGGGGGTATTTGGGGGTGCAGGGATGGGGCACGGGGGGATTTGGAGGTGTAGGGAGGATTTGGGGGTGCAGGGAGGATTCGGGGTGCCAGGACGTGGCGCAGGGGAGCATTTCGGGCCCAGGAGGATCCCCTTCCCCCCCCCGCCCCCCCTCCCCCCCCCCCAGCCCCCCCGTTCCCCCCCCCCCCCCGCCCCCCCCGCGCCCCCGGCAGCGGCTCGTTTCCTTGTTAGTTTTCATTCGGTCTCGGCGCTTTCAACTCGGCGGCGGCTCCGCTAACGAGCAGCGCTGGAATTGCGGCCCGCGGCCACCCGCCCGCCGCGGCCCCGCACCCGCACCCCTGTGCACACCCCCCCTATACACACAGCCTCTATACATGCACCCCTATACACAGCCCCTGTGCACACCCCCTATACACACCCCCCCCATACACACAGCCCCTATATGCACATCCCCTATACGCACAGCCCCTATACACACAACCCCTGTGCACACCCCCTATACACACACACCCCTATACACACAGACTCTGCACACACATCCCCTGCACACCCATCCCCTATACACACATCCCCTATACACACAGCCCCTGTACGCACATCCCCTATACGCACAGCCCCTATACACACAGGCCCTATACACACCGCCCCAGTACGCATAATCCCCTGCACACACACACACACACCCTCCACCCTTGCACATGTGTACGTGCCCCTTACACACACCCCCATCCCTTTGGCACTCGCGCCCCTCCCTTACACGTGCACACACCCCTCTCACACGCATTTCATACACGCACAGCCCTTGCACACGCGTACACCTCCCTGACACCCAAACCTGCCCCTCGCACATACGCTCCCATACCTGCCACACACACCCCCCCTTACACACACCCTCTCCTTGCACACGTGCCCAGGCACATGAGCAGAGCCCTCAGACATGCACCATGCACGCCCCTACATGCACAGTACACACCTTACACACACCTTACACGTGCTCCTTGCACGCTCCGCAGAAGCCCTCGCATGGACAGTCACGCGCACCCTGTGTCCCTGCAGCACATCCCCTGCACACGCAACACCCTGCGCACACCCGCACCCCTGCGCCTACCCACACGTGTGCCCCAACACGCTCCCGTCCCTTATGGGCACACCTGCACGTGTGTCTCTGCATGCCCAGACCCTTCACATACACCCCCATACCCTCAGAGCCTTCACATACACCCCTATACTGTCAGACTCTTCACGTACACCCCTATACATGCAACCCCTGCACGTACACCCCTGTATGCACAAGCCCTGCACATCCATCCCCTATACCCTCCGCCCTGCACGTACACCCCTATACATTCAGATCCTTCACGAACATTCCTATAAGCTTGAGCCCTGCACACACCCCCCTGATACTCTCAGTCCTGGCACGTACGTCCCCTATACCCTCCGATCCTTTACATACACTCCTATAAGCTCACCCCTTTACGTACGCCCCTATACCCTCACCCCCTGCACGTATACCCCCATACTCTCACCCCCTTTCTGTACATCCCCTATACCTCTGATTCTTCACGCACATCCCTATACCCTTACCCCCTTTCTCTACATCCCCTATACCTTCCGATCCTTCACGCACACCCCCATACCCTCACCCCCTCTCTGTACATCCCCTATACATTCACGCCCCGCATGCACACCCCCATACCCTCACCCCCTCTCTGTACAACCCCTATACCCTCACGCCCTTTCTGTACAACCCCTATACCCTCCAATCTTTCACACACACCCTTATACCCTCACCCCCTCTCTGTACATCCCCTATACCCTCGCCCCCCGCACCCACACCCCTATACCCTCACCCCCGGCACGCACACCCTCCATACACTCACCCCCTTCACGCACACCCCGATACTCTCAGTCCCGGCACGTACATCCCCTATACCCTCCGAGCCTTTGCACACACTGCTCTACACTCACCCCCTGCACGTACGGCCCCTATACGCTCCCCCCTTTACACACCCCCCTGGACCCTCACCCCCTTTCCGTGCATCCCCGGGACCCTCGCCCCCTGCACGCACGTCCCCTGGACCCCCCGGATCCTTTACACACCCCCCCGCACGCTCACCCCCTTCACACTCCCCCCCACCCCCTGCACATACAGCCCCACGCGCCCCCACCCCCCGGACACACTCGTAGGCCGCACGGGGACGGCGGGGGGGGGTGCGATTTGCCCTCCCCCCCCCTCCCTCCGCCCCTCCCCTCCCCCCCGGCCCGGCCCCCCCCCCCCCCCCCGGCCCTGCATTATTCATGGCCCCAATTAGCGCCCGGCCGGGGCCCGCCTGGGCTCGTTGTTTCATGACCCGCGGCGATGGGAGCGCGGCCCGGCCCCCCCCGGCCCCCCCCGGCCCCCCCCGGCCCGGCCCGGCCCGGCCCGGATCGATGCGGGGATCAATGGGGCCGCTTTGATCCGCCGGCCCCGGCAGGAGAACGGGGCGGGGGGGGGAAGGAGGGATGGGGGGCGGGGGAGACGGGAGGAGGGGGGGGGGGCGGACGACCCCCGCCGGTGCGGCCGGTGTGCCCCGGCGGGGGCGCGGGGGGGCCCCACGCGTGTGATCGACGTGCAACGCCGGGCACGGCCGCGCAACGCCGTGCGGTGCCAGGGACGGGCGCGCAGAATCCCGCAACGCTCGGCACAAGTGTGCAACGCCGGGCATGGGTGTGCAACGCCCTGCAGTGCCAGGGACGGGTGTGCATTGCCGGGCACGGGTGTGCAAAGTCCCGCCACGCTGCGGACGGGTGTGGGACGCCGCGCAGCGCCGGGCACGCGTGTGCACGCCCGTGAGCACGGGGCAGGGGGGGACCCGCCACCCCTATAGCGCCCGCAGCCCCGCGGCGCGTGTGCCCGCAGCCCGGCCGTGGGTGCACACGCGTCCCCATGCGTGGACGGGGCGGCCCCGTGGTGCGGCGGGCAGGGCTATACGGCCCCACCGTATAGCGACATACGGCCCCGAGCGGCCGGAGCTCTGCGGGGACGTGTCGCTGCTGGCACGAGGGGTCCATACGGCCTTTCTATAGGGGACCGCAGCCTTACATACCGAACAGGGGGTCCGTACAGCGTGTCTACAGGGGAACAGAGCTGTATATACTGAACAGGGGGTCTGTACAGCGTGTCTATAGGGGAACGGATCTGTATGTACTGACCAGGGGGTTCGTACGGTGTGTCTATAAGGGAACGGAGCTGCATATGCTGAACAGGGGGTCTGTGCGGCGTGTCTATAGGGGAACGGAGCTGTATATACTGAACAGGGGGTCCTATAGGGGCACGCAGCCGCATGTAGCGGGCCGTGTGCTCTCCCACCCTCCGCAAACACAGCGACCGCTATAGGAGCAGTGCCCGCCTGCCGAGGGAGCAGCCCTATAGGGGTGCGCTTATATGGAGGTGGAGGGTGCAGGCGACCCCCCGCAGCAGCCATACGTCCCTCTGCGGCGGGCACCGGCCCTGCCCGAGCGCTGAACAAGCGGCACGAACGGCGCTGCCGCTATAGGGGCCGTCCCCTACAGCCGTTTGCAGAGGGATCGCGTCTATAGGTACTTCCGCAGCGACGCTGCGGGGAGCAGAGCGGCCGCACGGCGCTGGCGTCCCCCAGCCCCATAGGGGCGGCTGCAGCGGGAACGTCCCGTCCCCTACAGGGTCTGGGGCGGCGGCGGGGCACGGCGTTTTCCCGCAAAGGCGGCGCACGCACCGTCTATAGGCGTCTCTATAGGGCGGCCGCCGGGGTGCGCCGACATCGGGGGCCGCTCCTACGGCCGGCGGCGGGCGGGGGGCTCGTCCCTGCGGACCCTATAGAGCCCATGGGGACGGGGGCGAGTCCGCACGGACCATGCATAGGGGATGGTGACGGTGACGGGAGTGTGTCCATACGTACCGTGCAGCGGGGACGGTGGCAGCAGCGTGTCCGTGCATAGGGGACGGGGATGGTGACAGCAGCGTGTCCGTATGGACCGTATGAATCATGCATAGGGGACAGGGTGGACGTACAGAGCACACACAGGGAATGGGGGGGCCCTACGGACCATGCATAGGGGATGGCGGGACCGTATGGACTGTGCATCGGGGACGGGGATGGTGACAGCAGCTTGTCTGTATGGATCGTATAGACCCTGCATAGGGGGTGGGGGCACCGTACAGACCACACACAGGGGATGGGGGGACCCTATGGACCACACAGGGGACGGGGGGACCCTGTGGACCACGCACAAGGGACGGGGGCACCATCAGGACCGTGTATATGGTAGGGGGGGGCTGTATAGAACACGCACAGGGGATGGAGGGGACAGCAAGAACTGCGTATACGGTATGGGGGGGCCGCGCAGAGCACACATAGGGGATGGGGGGACCCTATAGACCGTGTATACGGTACGGGGGGCCGCACGGACCGCGCACCGGGGGCGGGGACGCAGCCGCCGGCGGCCGCCCGTCCACACGGCCCATCTATAGGGGACGGGGATGGGGGGGGGGGGGGGGGGGCGGGCAGCGGCCCCCATAGGTCCCCTGCGCCGCCAGGAGCGGGCCCGGGGGCTGCGGAGGGGGGGGTGTCCCGGTGCCGGCGGGTGGGGGGGTCCCCGGGGCCGCCACATCAAAGCGCCGCCGCCGCGGGGCGGATCCGGTCCCGCCGCGCCGCGATCGCGCGTGTCCGGGGGCTGTTTGCGATCGGCGGCTCCCGGGAGGGGGGGGGGGGGGGCGGGGGGGAGGGAGGCGGGGCCGCCGTAATTAGCCATTACCGGGTGATTAATGCGGCGGGGACAAGGCTGAGCGCGCACGAGGCGGGGTGGGGGGGGACACGATGTATGTGTATTTCCACACGCGTGTGCAAGGCGGGAATCCACGAGGCGGGAGGGGCCTCAGCGCTGCCCCCCCCCCCCCGGACCCCCTTTTTGGCAACGCCCCTCCTCGGTGTAATTAATCAAGGGCGCTAACGAAGCCAAATATTAATTGCTGAGGAGGGGGCGGCCAGGGGGTGGGTGCGTGCCCTTGCACACGTGCGTGCGGAGGCGGGCACACGTGTGTGACCGGACCCCACCCGCCTTCACACTGTTCACACGCATGTGCACAACATGTGGTGACGCCGGGACGGGACAGGACGGGGGGGGCGCGCGACATGTGTGACCCCTGACCCCCGGGTCCGTACATGCCCGTGGGGCCCGCGGCCGCCATGGCCCCTTTGCCGGGTCCCGGGGGTCCCCCGGACACGCGCCGGCGAGTTCCCGGCTGCTCCGCGGTGCCGCCGCCGGCCCCGGCGCCATCGGCTCCATCTTTCTTCATTTGGAGCCACTTGAGGCCCGACGCCACTTTGGTTTAAGCGCTCGGCGTGTGCAGCCCGGCGGGGGGGGGGGGGGGGACGACGGGGACACACGCACACACACACCCCCCCCCCACGGGGGGGACCTGCGCCCTTCGTTGTGCCCGGGCGGGGGGTGAAGGGTGGGGAGGGGGGTGGTGGTGCAAGGGTGAGCGGCACGGAGGCACGGTGCCGGTGTAAAGCCGAAGCACTGGTGCAAAGCCACGGTGGTGCAAAGGCAAGGAACCAGGGCGAAGAGAAGACGCCGGTGCAACTCTGAGGCGCTGGTGCAAAAGCAAGATGCCAGGGCAAGGCCAAGGTGCAGGTGTAAAGCCGAAGCACCAGTGTAAAGCCAAAACACCGGTGCAAAGCCAAAGCACCAGCGTGAAGCCACGAAACTGGAGCAAAGACAAGATGCCGGCTCGGTGCCGCGATGGCGGCACAAAGGCAAAGTGCCGGCACAAGGTCGAGGTGCTGACGCGAAGCCAAGATGCCGGCGCAAGGCCGAGGGGTCGGCGTAAAGCCGAAGCGCCGGTGTGGAGCTGCAGTGGCGGCGCAAAACCGAAGTGCCGGTGCCGGGCCAAGGCACCGGTGAGGAAAGCGAGATGCCGGTGTAAAGCTGAAGCGCCGGTGCGAAGCCACGGCATTGGTGCAAAGCCAAGCAACCGGTGCGAAGACAAGATGCCGGCATCAAACCGCGGTGCCGGCGCAGCGCCAAGATGCCGGTGCACCGGTGGGAGGGGGGGTGGGAAGCGGGGCACCGACTGCTTCGGGGTTCAGCTGCGGCGCGAGGTGGGGGGGCTCTGGCAGCGCCCCGGTGCCGGCTGTCGACACAGTGCCGATTTGGCACCGGAGGTGGAGGAGCTGGTGGTGGGGGTTGCCGGAGGTGCCTGCGGGTGCCGGAGGGTCCCGGTGGTGCCGGGGGGGCGTCGTGGAGGGTGACGCCGAAAGCCGGGCGCTAATTCCCAGCATCGATCAGGCGGGATGAGAGCAATAAATTATGGTGACAAGATGCAACTCTCGCGCCGATCGATCGGGCGCTGGGCGGCCGCGCACCGGCTCCGGCACCGGCACCACGGCCCCACACGTGTAGGGCGGCCGCGTGTCCCTCCCGCCCCAAAAGTGCTGGGCAAGGGGGGGGCGAAGTCTGGGGAGGAGGGGGTTATGGGGGTGCAGCCGGGCGCGTGCAAGGGTGTGCAGGGCATGCGTGCAAGGGAGCAGGCGTACCGGGGAACGCGGCGTGCGAGGGCGCGCGGGGCGAAGGCATGGGGGGGGCACGCGGGGCGCGTGTGCAAGGGCACGCAGGGCGCACGTGCGTGGGGGGGCACGCGGAGCGCACGGCTGCGGCCGCGTGAGGTGTGCGGAGCGCACGGGCGAGGGCACGCGGAGCACGTATGGCCAGGCGTGCAGAGCACACGTGCAAGGGTGTGCGGAGCACACGTGCCCAGGTGTGCAAAGCACGGGATTAAGGGTGCATGGAGCACGCTTGCACGGGCGTGCGGAGCACACGTGTGTGAACGTGTGGGGCGTGCTTGCAAGGACGAGCAGAGCACGGACGCGAGGGCGTGCAGAACGCATGTGCCCAGGCGTGCAGAGCACACGTGTACAGGTGTGCAGAGCACACGTGCAAGGGCGCACAGAGCGTGTGCGCCCAGGCATGCGACACGTGTGTGCAAACCTGCTGCTGGACAGGGAGCGCCGTGGGTGTGTAAGCCCGTGTGAGCACGCAGACAGACGTGTGCGAGCGCACGCGTGAGCTCACCCGGTGCCACCCCCCGCTCTGCTCTGCAATTCGGGGCACCCTGTCCCCCTGCCTGCCGCAGCACACCCCCCCCCCCCCCAGCGTGTCGGGCTCTGAGCCTCCTCCTGTGTTTTTGGTTCAAACCGGCTTATTTTGGGTCCGTGAGGAGGCCCAGCTGCTCCCATTCACCCCCCCACCCTCCCCAGTCTGCAGCACTGGTGGCACTGGTGGAGCTGGGGGATGCAGACCCGGCGGCGCAGGCGTCGCATGCTCGGTGTCGGGGGGGGGGGGGGAGAGCATGTGCACACGCGTGTGTCCCCCGCACGCGGCAGCACTGAGCCCCCCCCCCACTCTGCTCTGCACCCCGGTCACGCGTTGTGCCCTGCGCCGCATTGTGCAGCCCCCCGCACCCCCACTGTAGGGCTGGGGGGCTATGGGGGGGCTATGGGGGGGCTATGGGGCTATGGGGGCTATAGGGCTGTGGATCTATAGGGCTGGGGGGCTATGAGGCTGGGGGGCTATAGGGCTGGGGACTATAGGGTTATGGGGGCTATAGGGCTGGGGTCAGGGGGCCCGCAGGCCGTGTGGCCATGAGTCTGGGCTCTGTGGGGATGTGTGGGTTTTGGGGGGCGTCTATGAGGGTCTGTGCGGGTGTGCGGGGTGGGACCGGGGGGTTCTATGGGGTCAGGGGGTCGATAAGCATCTATAGGGTTGGGGGGAGCGTATGAGTTATGGGGTCTGTGGGTTCTGTAGGGGTGTATGTGGCAGGGGGATCTGTGGGGCCGGGGGGTCTATGGGGCCTGGGGGGGTCTGTAGGGGTCCCTGGGGCGGGGGTGCTCTATGGGGTCTCTGGGGTCCCCGGGGCCGGGGGTCCGCAGGGGCCGGGGCTGGGGGCTGCGGGCGGCCGCGGGCGCTGATGGATTCTCGCACTTGTCTCTTAATCTCCGGCGCGGATCGATTCGCTATTTCCCTTTGTTGCCAGAAACTTCGATCCTGGCCGGGGCCGGGGCCGGGAGCGGGGCCGGGAGCGGGGCCGGGAGCGGGGGGCGGCGGCGGCGGCGAACCCGGGAGGAGCCGCCCCGAGGCCGCGGCGATGGGCGCGGGGGCGCGGGGACCGGCCGGGCACACCCCCACACCCCCCCCCCAACCCCCCCCCCCACACCATCACCCCCCCCATCACCATCACCCCCCCACAGCCCCCCCCACCCCCCTCAACGCCTCCAGGAGAAACTTCGCAACTCACCGCGGGGCGGTCGCGCATCGGGGCCGGGGCCGGGGCCGCTCCGCGACGGCGGCGGCGGGGGACGGAGCTGCCGCCCGGGCCGGGGCCGGGGGGTCGGTGCCGGGGCTGGGGCGGGGAGGGGGGGGGTCAGGACCCGCCTAAAAGGTCCGTCGCATCCGCACCGGGAGGCGGGAGGGGGATGGAGGGAGCGGGACGGCGGGGATGGAGCAGCGGGGTCGGAGGGAGCGGGGATGCGGGGAGCGGGGATGGGGGGGACCGGGACAGCGGGGATGGAAGGAGCGGGGTCGGGGGGAGCGGGGACGGAGCGATCGGGGTCGGGGGGCAGAGGGGATGGAGCACGGGGGATGGAGGGACCGCGGGTGGAGGACCGGGACAGCGGGGATGGAGGGAGCGGGAAGCGAGACGGAGGGAGCGGGGATGCGGGGAGCGGGGATGCGGGGAGCGGGATGGAGCACGGGGATGGAAGGAGCTGGGATGGAGGGAGCAGGGTCGGGGGAGCGGGGATGGAGCACGGAGGAGACAGGGAGCGGGGCTGGAGGGAGCGGGACACCGGGGCTGGAGCACGGGGATGCGGGGAGCGGGGATGAAGGTACTGGAGTCGGGGGAACCGGGGCTGGAGCACGGAGGATGCAGGGAGCGGACAGCGGGGATGGAGGGAGCGGGGATGAAGCGATCGGGGTCGGGGGGAGCGGGGATGGAGCACGGAGGGTGCAGGGAGCGGGGCTGGAGGGAGCGGGATCGGGGGGAGCGGGGATGGAGCGATCGGGGACGCGGGACCGGGAGAGCGGGGTCGGGGGGAGCGGGGCTGGAAGGAGCGGGGTCGGGGGAGCGAGGCTGGAGCGATCGGGACGCGGGGACCGGGAGAGCGGGGTCGGGGGGAGCGGGCTGGAAGGAGCGGGGTCGGGAGGACGGAGCGGATGGAGCGAGCGGGGTCGGGGGGAGCGGGGTCGGGGGGAGCGGGGATGCGGGGAGCGGGACAGCGGGGCTGGAGGGAGCGGGGAGGCGGGGAGCGGGGGAGCGGGGTCGGAGGAGTGCGGGAAGGAGCCGGGAGCGCGGGGCTGGAGGGAGAGGGAGCGGCGGCTGGAAGTCGGAGGGAATAGAGGAGCGGGGATGGAGGGTGGGGGTCCGGGGTCGGCGGGAGCGGGGATGGACGTACCGGGGAGGAGGGACCGGGTCGGTGGGCCGGAGGGTCCGGGGTCGGTGGGAGCGTGCGGGAGGGAAGGCGGCGGCGGAGCGGGGCAGGGGCCGGAGGAGAGAGGGAAGGAGGGATGGAGGAGGAGGAGGAGGAGGAGGAGGAGGAGGAGGAGGAGGAGGAGGAGGAGGAGGAAGAGGAGGAAGAGAGGAGGGATGGAGGGAGCGGAGCGGGCAGGTGGGAGCCGGAGGGAGCGGGGCAGGGGAGAGAGGGGAGGAGAGAGGGACGGGGCAGAGGAAGGGGAGGAGGAGGAGGGAGCGGGGCAGCGACGGAGGAGGATGGAGGGAGAGGAGAAGGGATGAAGGAGGAGAGGAGAAGGGATGGAGGGAGAGGAGAAGGGACGAAGGGGGAGAGGAGGGACGCGGGGAGCGGAGGAGTGACGGCGGGAGCGGGGCTCGGGGCAGAGGAGAGATGCGGGGGTGCGGGGATGGAGGGATGCGGGGCCGGGGGATGCGGGGCCGGGGGATGCGGGGCGGCGGCGGCGCGGGGTTTAAGTAGCGGCCGAGCGGGGCCGGCGGATCGATGGATATAATTTTCCTCAAACTCGGAAAATAAAGTTCATCGCTGATCAAATTTGAAAACAGATGTCGCGGCGCGGCCCGAAATGGGCTTCGATCGGGGGGGGGGGGGGGGTGGTTGGGTGGGCGCGGGAAGGCGCTGGCGGCACCCCGGGACCCCCGAGGGGCGTGCAAGGGCCGTGCAAGGGGTGAGCACGCCCGCCCCGGGCGCGATCGCCTCCCGCCCTGCGCACACGCGTGTGCAGAGACATTGCGGGGGGGGGGGGGGGGGGGCGGCGGCGGTGCTCGGCACACGCGTGTGCAAACGGGTGGGCGTGCAAGGAGGTGCCTGGGCGATGCCGCCCGGCTTTGGAGCTGCGTGTGGCCGGAGGGGACCGAGGCCCTGGCACACGCGCGTGGTGCTACAGGCGGGAGAGCTTGGCCTTGCACACGCGACGAGTGTGCGCGCACGCACACGCACGGCTTGCACACGGGTGCACGCTGGCAGCAGGCTTGCGTGAGAGGCCGCGTGTGCCAGCAGGCCACACACGCGTGTGCCCCCCCGCGGCACGTGCCCCCCCGCACACGCGTGTGCCCCCCCCCCGCACACGCACACGCGTCCGGGCTGTCACGGCTGCGGCCTCGTTAGCGGCCGGTTAAGCGAGGGGGCGGCGCGGGGGGGAAGGCCGGGGGGGGGGGGGGGAACAAGCGTGTGCTCCCTGCATTCATGGGTCTGGGGGGGGGCGTTTCCCTGCGCTTGTCTGGGGGGTCCCCCACGGTTTGGGGAGGGTCCCACCGAGGGGGTTTCCCCCATTTGGGCCTGGGGTACCCCTCTCCCAACACCCCACTCCAGCTATGGGAGACCCCTCCCCACTTCCCAGGTGTCATCCCCCCCTTATGTTGGGGCTGAGGTGCCCCTCTCCCACCCCCCACTCAGCTCTGGGGGACCCCTCCCGACCTCCTTAGTGGTTCCCCCCCATTTAGGGTTGGGGTACGCCTCTCCCTCCCCCATTCCGGCTATAGGGGACCCCTCCCCACTCCCTAGAGATTCCCCCCCCATTTTGGGGCTGGGGGTACTCCTCTCCCAACACCCCACTCCAGCTATGGGAGACCCCTCCCCACTTCCCAGGTGTCATCCCCCCCTTATGTTGGGGCTGAGGTACCCCTCTCCCACCCCCCCCACTCCAGCTCTGGGGGACCCCTCCCCACCTCTTTAGGGGTTCTCCATTTGGGGTTGGGTACCCCTCTCCCATCCCCCCCCTCTACTTCTGGAGGGCTTCCCCCCCCCTCCCCTCCCCAGGGGTCCCCCCCTGCTTGCTGCCGGGCATCTCCCCTCCCGGCCGGTGCTCTGGGGGACCCCTCTCCCACCCCCCCCCAAGCTCTGGGGGACCCCTCCCCGCTCCCTAGAGGTTCCCCCCCCCCTTTTGAGGTTGGGGTACCCCTCTCCCACCCCCCCCCCACTCCAGCTCTGGGGGACCCCCTCCCCACCTCTTTAGGGGTTCCCCCCCATTTTGGGGCTGGCGTGCCCCTCTCCCACCCCCCACCCCCCCCCCACTCCAGCTCCGGGGACCCCTCCCCACTCCCCACGTGTCCCCCCCCCCCCTTGTTGGCACTGGCGTACCCCTCGCCCACCCCCTTATTCCACCTCTGGGGCGCTCCCCCCCCCCCCCCCTTCCCCTCCCCAGGGGGTCCCCCCCTGCTTGCTGCCGGGGGTCCCCCCCTCCCGGCCGGTGGTCCGGGGGCGGCGGGGGGGGGGCGGCGGGAGCCGCGTGTGTTTTCGTATCTGTCTGGTCTCCTGGAATTATGAAAAATACCCCATCGACAGCGCGGCTCAGCTTCGATTACGGCAGATAGGACATGACAGCCCCCGATCAATAGCAGGCCCGTCCTATAAAGTGTCAAGTAATGAATCAATTTCGACTAAATTTTCCATTTTTCAGGGGCCGTTCGCCGAGAGAAGAATATCCTCTTTTGTAAAGATATTATTATCGATTGCGGCGGCAATTTGACATCAGGGGTAGTTAATTCCACTCAGAATAAAATTGAAAACACTTGAGAGCGGGAGAGAGGGAGAGACAAAGGAGAGAGGGACGGGGGAGGGGAGGGCGGGGGGGGGGGGGCGGACGGACACGGGGATAGGGGGGACGGACAGAGGGATGGGGGGTGAGGGGGGTAACGGGGAGATGAAGGGGGGTACAGGGATCAGGGTGACAGGGGGACTGGGGGGTGATGGAGGGATGAAAGAGGGATCGGGGGGTGATGTGGTATCACAGAGGGATTAAGGGGTGGGGGGGGAATGGGGGCGATGGAGGGATCAGGGGGTGATGGGGGATGAAGGGGGATACAGGGATCAGGGGTGAAGGGGGGATTGGGGGATCACAGAGCGATTAAGGGGTGGGGGGGGAACAGGGGTGATGGGAGATTGGGGGTGATGATGGGGGGATGAAGGGGGATACAGGGATCGGGGGTGATGGGGGAATCGGGGAGAGATGGAGAGACGAAAGAGGGATAAGGGAGAGATGGAGAGACGAAAGAGGGATAGAATCACAGAGAGATTAAGGGTTGGGGGGAACGGGGGGCGATGGGAGGATTAGGGGGATGGGGGGGATCGGGGGTGTTGGGGGATGAAGGAGGATACAGGGATCGGGGTGACAGGGGGATTGGGGGGTGATGGAGGGATGAAAGAGGGATACAGGGATCGGGGTGATGTGGGGATCGAGGGATCACAGAGAGATTAAGGGGTGGGGGGATCGGGGGGATTGGGGGTGATGGGGTGATCAGGGAGCGATGAGGGGTTTGGGGGGGTGATGATGAGGGGATGAAGGAGAGATACGAGGGTCGGGGGTGCCGGGAGATGAGGGGGTGGCAGAGAGAATAAGGGGTGACGGAGGGATGAGGGGGGTGACAGGGGATGAGGGGGTGGTGGGGGTGTAAGGGGATGATGGGAGGATGAAGCGGGGGTACAGGGGTCCGGGGGCGATGGGGAGATCAGGGGGTGACAGAGGGGTGAGGGGTGGTGGGGAAAAGGGGGCTACAGAGGGGTGACGGGGGGAGAAGGTGCGATGCGGGGATGGGGGGGTGACGGGGAGATAGAGGGGAGGACAGAAGAGTGATGGGGCAGCAGGGGGTAATGGGGATAAGGGGGTGCTGGGGGATAAGGGGGTGCTGGGGGGGGGGGGGTAAAGGGGCCGTGCGCCCGTCTGCACACGTGTGTAACCGCGCGTGGAAGGCCCCTGTGCGTGTGCTTGGGTCACACGTGTCCCCCCGGCCGAGCGGGAAGGGGACACACACACACAGAGACACCCCCCGGCAGCCCCGGCTGGGGGTGTGTGTGTGGGGGGGTTGTCTCAGGGTGGGGAGGGGGCTGCCCGGACCCGCCCTCAGTGCTGGGGGTGACAGGGAGGGTCTGGCTGCTGCCCGGCCGGTGCCCACCTGCCCCCCTGCCTCCCGCAGCATCATCCGCAGCATCATCCCGCATCTTGCATCCCAAATCCGTCAGCGTCCCTCGTCCCGTGTCCCGCAGCACCCTGCATCGTCCCACCCCCCTCAGCATCCCGCACCATCCTGCATCCCGCATCCCACAGCATCCCACGTCCCGCAACATCTTGCATCCTGCATCCCGCAGCGTCCCGCATCTTGCATCCCGTATCCCGCAGCATCCTGCATCTCACATCCCGCATCCTTCATCCTGCAGCGTCCCACGTCCTGCAGCATCTTGCATCATCCCGCAGCATCCCTCATCCTTCATCATCCCGCAGCATCCCATGTCCCACAGCTTCCCGCAGCACCCTATATCCCACAGCATCCCTCAGTATGCCGCGTCCCGCAGCATCCCACATCCTGCATCCCTCATCCCGCATCCCACAGCATCCCTCATCCCACGTCCCGCATCATCCCGCATCCCGCATCCCTCATCCCGTGTCCCGCAGCACCTTGCATCCCTCATCCTGCATCCCGCAGCATCCCGCAGCATCCCGCATCCCTCACCCCGCACTATCCCCCATCCCGCATCCCCATCCTGTATCCCTCATCCCGCAGCATCCCCTCCGACCCCCCGCCCATCCCGGGGTGGGGGTGGGGGTGTGTGTGTGTGTCTCCCCGTGCCAGGCCGGGGCCGGCGGCGTTGCGGGGGAGTCGCGGGGCGGGCCGGGGCGTTCCCGCCCGGTTATAGCGCGCCCCCCGCGCCGCATTACCGGGGCGGCCGATGAATCTTTCATGCGTGATTTGCCGCCGCCCGGCCCGGCCCCGCGGTGTTTAATGTTTCAATTTGGCGGAGGCAAAACATTCAATCAGGCGGATTAAGCGGGTAATGCGGCCCATCGCTCAACCTGTCGCCGTCCGCCGCGCCCCGCCGCCCCGGCCCCCCCGCCCCCCCGGCCCCGGCCCGCGGGGGGTCCCCCCGGGGTGGTGGTGGGGGGGGGTGTCACCTCGGCGGGGGGGTGGCCGCCGGGGTGTGTGTGGGGGTGGGGGGGTGAGTCTCCAGGGTGGTGGTGGTGGGGGTCCTGCGGGGTGGCCCCAGGGTGGTCCTGGGTGGGGGGTGTCCGGGGTGGGGGGTCTCCAGGGTGGCCCCAAGGTGTCTCCACGGTGGGGGTCCCCATGGCGTGGGTGTCCGGGGTGTCCATGGGGTGTCCCCGCGGTGGGGTCCCCATGGTGGGGGTCTCCAGGGTGGCCCCACAGCGGGTGGCACCACAGTGGGTCCCCCACGGGGTCGCCCACGGGGTCCAGTTGTGGCCGGAATGTGGAGCAGGAGTGGGGGGGCGAGGGGGAGGGGGGACAGGGACGGGGCATACTGACGGGACACACGGACGGGACACACGGACGGGACATGGGGACACACGGACAGGCCCGGGGGGGGGGGGGGGGGGGTGACGCGTGGCTCGTGCCACCGTCCCGGCGCACCGGGGGTTAATCCACACCCCGCCACCCCCCCATGGCCGCGGGGTGGCCAACCCCCCTCCCATGACGCCCCCTTATCCCTGGAGGGGGGCAGTGGGGTCCCCAAACAGCCCCCTCCCCGCCGCGGCAGGGGGTCTGGGGAGGAGGTGTCTGTCTGTCTGTCTGGGGGGGTCTCTGTGCTGGGAGGGGGTCTGTCTGTCTGGGGGGGGGGTCTGTTTGTCTGTCTGGGGGGGGGGGGCGTCTGTCTGTCTGGGGGGGGGTCTCTGGACACGCCCCGCTCCCTCCTTAATTGCCCGGCGGTGATTTACGGCGCCTCAAGGACGGCGGGGGGGGGAATGGGGGGGTGGTGGATGGGGGCACCCAGGGGTCCGGAGGTGCCCCCTCCCCCCGTCATAGGCTACCAAGGACCCCCCCCCATCCCCCCCCCCCGTGTCCTGGTACCGGGCGGGGGCAGAGCGGGGGTCCCGTATGGCTGCGGGGGGGTGGTCGGTAACCGGGGGGGGGTGGGGGGGGGGGGGGGGGGGCGATAACAGGCGGGGGTCAATATCGGCGGGGGGGGGGTGTCTGATAAAGGGGGGGGGTGTCGGGTAACGGGGGTGTCTGATAAAGGGGGGGGGGGGCCGGTAACGGGGGGCGGGGGAGCGAGTCGGGGGTCCCGGTGCGGGGGGGGGTGGGGGCGGGGGGGCTGCAGGGGGGGGGTGTCCCGGTGCCGGTGGCGGCGCGGGGGGGCGCGGGGGGGTCCGGGGGGGTCAGCGGAGCGGAGCGGCCGCCGCGCTGATCAATATTCGATTTAGGTGCTAATTCGCCGCCGCCGGAGCTGTCAGCGGGTGATGGATGGGGGGCGGCGGGGGGCGAGGGGGGGGGGCGGGGGGCGAGGGGGGGGGGGCGGCGGCGAACAATGGGCCGGGCACGGACCCCCCCACCCCGGCACCGGGACCCCCCGACCCCCCCCGCGGCAGGGCAGGGGGAAAGGACACACCGCCCCCCCCCCCCCGCCGTTTGCCATGGCCGTATGGGGGAGACCCCCCCCCCCAACCCAGCCAGGGTGTGAGACACTCACCCCCCCCCGGTAAGGGACCCCCTGAGCGGGTAATGGACCCCCCAACCAACCCCCTCCCCCGATCAGGGGACCCCCCCCCCCAAAACAGAGTAAGGGACCCCCCCCCACCAAGCTCTGGACCCCAAAACCAGACTAGGGACACCCTCTCAAAGGCAGGGACCCCCTACTCAGGCTGGAGACCCGCCACTACCAGGGTAAGGGTCCCCAAAACCGGGTTGCCCCCCCCCCCCAAAGTCAGGGACCCCCCAACCAAGCTGGGGACCCCAAAACCAGGGTAAGGGACCCCAAAACCGGGCTGTGGACCCCCCCAAAGTCAGGGACCCCCTACCCAGGGTAAGGGACCCCCCCCAACCAAGCTGGTGACACAAAAACCTGGGTAAGGGACCCCAAAACCGGGCTGGGGACCCCCCTAACCAGCCCCTCCCGCACCTGGGGACACCCCCGCCCCCACGGTAAGGAACCCCAAAACCGGGCTGGGGGGACACCCCCCCCCAAAGTCAGCGACCCCCCCGGGACTCCCCAGTAACCCCCCTCTCCCACCGCCCAGCACCCACGGGAAAGGGGGGGGGGGGGGGTGGGGGGGGGGGGGGCCCCCTCCCCCGCCCGAAGATGGATGGCGGCGGCGGCGCCGCGCGTTAATTAACACTTGAGTTAATTAGTTCGGGCCCATTTACGAGTAAAATGTTTTTATTAGGGAATTTGCATGGCGGCGCGGGGTGATGGATGGGGCGTCCCGGGGGGGGCCCCCCCCCGCCGGCAGCGGGCATCAATCGGGGAGGGGGGGAGGATAATTAGGGGGGGAGGATAATTAAAGGGGGGATAATTGGGGAGGGGGGGGCTGGAGCTGCGGGAAGGGGGGTTATTGGGGTGGGGGGGGCTGCTCCGCGGGGTGGGGATATTGGGGTGCGCTGGTTGGGATGGGATGAGGGGGCGGGGGCTCGCTGCCTCCCCCGGGGGGTCGCCGTTACCCCGTGTCCCTACTGACGGCCGCGGCTCGGGGCGGTGCTGCCCCCTGGCGGAGGAAGGGGGGGGTAGGGGGGCACGGCGGGGCTGGGGGTCACGGGTGTCCTGGCGTCTGCCCCCCCCAATACCCCCCCCAGCCTCCCTATAGCCCCCTATATCCCCTACACAGCCCTATAGCCCCCAGCCCCTCATAGCCCCTGTCCCCCTCAAACCCCCGTCCCCCCATACACTCACCCCCACATCCCCCCATAGCCCCTATACCCCCCTACAGCCCTCCCAAACCCCCTTATACCCCGCATACGCCCCTACCCCATAGAGTCCATATAGCCCCACACTTCCCCATAGCCCCGATACCCCCCACAGATCTCTATAGCCCCCCCCAGCCCCCCCAACCACCTATAGCTCCCCGTAGCGCCCTATGCCCCCATAGCCCCCCTATACCCCCCCGTAGTCCCCTGTAGCCCACATCCACCCCCTATAGCCCCTATAAGCCCCTCTATACCCCCCATAGCCCCCCATCCACCCCCTATAGCCCCTATAAGCCCCCTAAAGCCCCCCATACCCCACTTACAAGCCAATCTATAGCCCCTATAGCCCACCCATAGCCCCCCATACCCTGGCTATACCCCCCGTAACGCCCTAAGTCCCCTATACCCCCCTTTAGA